>NW_027513954.1:0-112925 GCF_048772815.1 Callospermophilus lateralis | reverse complement strand
ATTGGGGTGAAAAAATATTAGCTGGTATTTCGGAAACTCGTTATTTCTTAGAAGCTTCTCAACCCATCTCAATGAAGTAGATTTCCACAGTCTGTGCCTAGGGCTACTTGAAGAGGAAACAAACCATAGAGAGAAAACTGAGAACTCCTTCATTTTGTCAAGTTTCAAAGAGCTACTACAAACCATGTTGGATTTAAGAGTTCCAAAATCATCTATCTATATAGGAGAGAACAGAGGGAAACCTAAATATAAAAACTGCTACTGTAGAAGAACGCTTCAACCTAGAAGAACAAAATTTGGTGAGCCAAGTGGGATTCGTGTACTGATCATTACCACCAAGTATCATCAAGATTGGGTGAAAAAATATTTGCTGGCATTTCGGAAACTCGTAATTTCTTAGAAGCTTGGCAACCCCTCTCAATGAAAGTGTTTTTCCACAGACTGTGCCTAGGGCTACTTGAAGAGGAACAAATCATAGAGACAAAACTGAGAACTCCTTTATTTTGTCAAGTTTCAAAGAGCTACTACAAACCATGTTGGATTTAGAGTTCCAAATTCATCTATCTATATAGGAGAGAACAGAGGGAAACCTAAATATAAAAGCTGCTACTGTAGACGAACGCTTCAACCTAGAAGAACAAAATTTGGTGAGCCAAGTGGGATTTGTGTGCTGATCATTACCACCAAGTATCATCAAGATTGGGTGAAAAAATATTTGCTGGTATTTCGGAAACTCGTAATGTCTTAGAAGCTTGGCAACCCCTCTCAATGAAAGTGCTTTTCCACAGTCTGTGCCAAAGGCTACTTGAAGAGGAAAAAAACCATAGAGACAAAACTGAGAACTCCTTTATTTTTTCAAGTTTCAAGGAGCTACTACAAACCATGTTGGATTTAGAGTTCCAAATTCATCTATCTATATATGAGAGAACAGAGGGAAACCTCACTATAAAAACTCTACTGTAGACGAATGCATCAACCTAGAAGAACAAAATTTGGTGAGCCAAGTGGGATTTGTGTACTGATCATTAGCAACAAGTATCATCAAGATTGGGTGAAAAAATATTTGCTGGTATTTTGGAAACTCGTTATTTCTTAGAAGCTTGGCAACCCATCTCAGTGAAAGTGCTTTCCACAGTCTGTGCCTAGGAATACTTGAAGAGGAAACAAACCATAGAGACAAAACTGAGAACTTTTTTATTTTACCAAGTTTCAAAGAGCTACTACAAACCATGTTGGATTTAGAGTTCCAAATTCATCTATCTATATAGGAGAAAACAGAGGGAAACCTAAATATAAAAACTGCTACTGTAGACGAACGCTTCAACCTAGAAGAACAAAATTTGGTGAGCCAAGTGGGATTTGTGTACTGATCATTACCACCAAGTATCATCAAGTTTGGGGTGAAAAAATATTTGCTGGTATTTCGGAAACTCGTTATTTCTTAGAAGCTTCTCAACTCATCTCAATGAAAGTACATTTCCACAGTCTGTGCCTAGGGCTACTTGAAGAGGAAAAAACCATAGAGAGAAAACTGAGAACTCCTTCATTTTTTCAAGTTTCAAAGAGTTACTACAAACCATGTTGGATTTAGAGTTCCAAAATCAACTATCTATATAGGAGAGAACAGAGGGAAACCTAAATATAAAAACTGCTACTGTAGACGAACGCTTCAACCTAGAAGAACAAAATTTGGTGAGCCAAGTGGGATTTGTGCACTGATCATTACCACCAAGTATCATCAAGATTCGGTAAAAAATATTTTCTGGTATTTCGGAAACTCGTTATTTCTTAGAAGCTTGGCAACCCCTCTCAATGAAAGTGCTTTTCAACAGTCTGTGCCTAGGGCTACTGGAAGAGGAAACAAACCATAGAGAAAAAACTGAGAACTCCTTTATTTTGTCAAGTTTCAAAGAGCTACTATAAACTATGTTGGATTTAGAGTTCCAAATTCATCTATTTATATAGGAGAGAACAGAGGGAAACAAAATATAAAAACTGCTACTGTAGACGAACGCTTCAACCTAGAAGTACAAAATTTGGTGAGCCAAGTGGGATTTGTGTACTGATCATTACCATCAAGAATCATCAAGATTGGGTGAAAAAATTTTTGCTGGTATTTCGAAAAATCAGAATTTCGTAGAAGCTTGGCAACCCCTCTCAATGAAAGTGCTTTTCCACAGTCTGTGCATAGGGCTACTTGAAGAGGAAACAAACCACAGAGACAAAACTGAGAACTCCTTTATTTTTTCAAGTTTCAAGGAGATACTACAAACCATGTTGTATTTAGAGTTCCAAATTCAACTATCTATATATGAGTGAACAGAGGGAAACCTAACTATAAAAACTGCTACTGTAGACGAACGCATCAACCTAGAAGAACAAAATTTGGTCAGCCAAGTGGGATTTGTGTACTGATCATTACCACCAAGTATCATCAAGATTGGGTGAAAAAATATTTGCTGGTATTTCGGAAACTCGTTATTTCTTAGAAGCTTGGCTACCCATCTCAGTGAAAGTGCTTTCCACAGTCTGTGCCTAGGACTACTTGAAGAGGAAACAAACCATAGAGACAAAACTGAGAATTTTTATTTTATCAAGTTTCAAAGAGCTACTACAAACCATGTTGGATTTAGAGTTCCAAATTCATCTATCTATATAGGAGAGAACAGAGGGAAACTAAATATAAAAACTGCTACTGTAGATGAAAGCTTCAAAATAGAAGAACAAAATTTGGTGAGCCAAGTGGGATTTGTGTACTGATCATTACCACCAAGTATCATCAAGTTTGGGTGAAAAAATATTTGCTGGTATTTCGGAAACTCGTTATTTCTTAGAAGCTTCTCAACCCATCTCAATGAAAGTACATTTCCACAGTCTGTGTCTAGGGCTACTGGAAGAGGAAACAAACCATAGAGACAAAACTGAGAACTCCTTTATTTTGTCACGTTTCAAAGAGCTACTATAAACCATGTTGGATTTAGAGTTCCAAATTCATCATTTATATAGGAGAGAAGAGGGAAACCTAAATATCAAAACTGCTACTGTAGACGAACGCTTCAACCTAGAAGAACAAAATTTGGTGAGCCAAGTGGGATTTGTGTCCTGATCATTACCACCAAGTATCATCAAGATTGGGTGAAAAAATATTTGCTGGTATTTCGGAAACTCGTTATTTCTTAGAAGCTTCTCAACCCATCTCAATGAAAGTACATTTCCACAGTCTGTGCCTAGGGCTACTTGAAGAGGAAACAAACCATAGAGACAAAACTGAGAACTCCTTTATTTTGTCAAGTTTCAAAGAGCTACTACAAACCATGTTGGATTTAGAGTTCCAAATTCATCTATCTATATAGGAGAGAACAGAGGGAAACCTAAATATAAAAACTGCTACTCTAGACGAACGCTTCAACCTAGAAGAACAAAATTTGGTGAGCCAAGTGGGATTTGTGTGCTGATCATTACCACCAAGTATCATCAAGATTGGGTGAAAAAATATTTGCTGGTATTTCGGAAACTCGTAATGTCTTAGAAGCTTGGCAACCCCTCTCAATGAAAGTGCTTTTCCACAGTCTGTGCCAGAGGCTACTTGAAGAGGAAAAAACCATAGAGACAAAACTGAGAACTCCTTTATTTTTTCAAGTTTCAAAAAGCTACTACAAACCATGTTCGATTTAGAGTTCCAAATTCATCTATCTATATATGAGAGAACAGAGGGAAACCTCACTATAAAAACTCTACTGTAGACGAATGCATCAACCTAGAAGAACAAAATTTGGTGAGCCAAGTGGGATTTGTGTACTGATCATTAGCAACAAGTATCATCAAGATTGGGTGAAAAAATATTTGCTGGTATTTTGGAAACTCGTTATTTCTTAGAAGCTTGGCAACCCATCTCAGTGAAAGTGCTTTCCACAGTCTGTGCCTAGGAATACTTGAAGAGGAAACAAACCATAGAGACAAAACTGAGAACTTTTTTATTTTACCAAGTTTCAAAGAGCTACTACAAACCATGTTGGATTTAGAGTTCCAAATTCATCTATCTATATAGGAGAAAACAGAGGGAAACCTAAATATAAAAACTGCTACTGTAGACGAACGCTTCAACCTAGAAGAACAAAATTTGGTGAGCCAAGTGGGATTTGTGTACTGATCATTACCACCAAGTATCATCAAGTTTGGGTGAAAAAATATTTGCTGGTATTTCGGAAACTCGTTATTTCTTAGAAGCTTCTCAACTCATCTCAATGAAAGTACATTTCCACAGTCTGTGCCTAGGGCTACTTGAAGAGGAAACAAACCATAGAGAGAAAACTGAGAACTCCTTCATTTTTTCAAGTTTCAAAGAGTTACTACAAACCATGTTGGATTTAGAGTTCCAAAATCAACTATCTATATAGGAGAGAACAGAGGGAAACCTAAATATAAAAACTGCTACTGTAGACGAACGCTTCAACCTAGAAGAACAAAATTTGGTGAGCCAAGTGGGATTTGTGCACTGATCATTACCACCAAGTATCATCAAGATTGGGTAAAAAATATTTTCTGGTATTTCGGAAACTCGTTATTTCTTAGAAGCTTGGCAACCCCTCTCAATGAAAGTGCTTTTCAACAGTCTGTGCCTAGGGCTACTGGAAGAGGAAACAAACCATAGAGAAAAAACTGAGAACTCCTTTATTTTGTCAAGTTTCAAAGAGCTACTATAAACTATGTTGGATTTAGAGTTCCAAATTCATCTATTTATATAGGAGAGAACAGAGGGTAACAAAATATAAAAACTGCTACTGTAGACGAACGCTTCAACCTAGAAGTACAAAATTTGGTGAGCCAAGTGGGATTTGTGTACTGATCATTACCATCAAGAATCATCAAGATTGGGTGAAAAAATTTTTGCTGGTATTTCGAAAAATCGGAATTTCGTAGAAGCTTGGCAACCCCTCTCAATGAAAGTGCTTTTCCACAGTCTGTGCATAGGGCTACTTGAAGAGGAAACAAACCACAGAGACAAAACTGAGAACTCCTTTATTTTTTCAAGTTTCAAGGAGATACTACAAACCATGTTGTATTTAGAGTTCCAAATTCAACTATCTATATGTGAGAGAACAGAGGGAAACCTAACTATAAAAACTGCTACTGTAGACGAACGCATCAACCTAGAAGAACAAAATTTGGTCAGCCAAGTGGGATTTGTGTACTGATCATTACCACCAAGTATCATCAAGATTGGGTGAAAAAATATTTGCTGGTATTTCGGAAACTCGTTATTTCTTAGAAGCTTGGCTACCCATCTCAGTGAAAGTGCCTTCCACAGTCTGTGCCTAGGACTACTTGAAGAGGAAACAAACCATAGAGACAAAACTGAGAATTTTTATTTTATCAAGTTTCAAAGAGCTACTACAAACCATGTTGGATTTAGAGTTCCAAATTCATCTATCTATATAGGAGAGAACAGAGGGAAACTAAATATAAAAACTGCTACTGTAGATGAAAGCTTCAAAATAGAAGAACAAAATTTGGTGAGCCAAGTGGGATTTGTGTACTGATCATTACCACCAAGTATCATCAAGTTTGGGTGAAAAAATATTTGCTGGTATTTCGGAAACTCGTTATTTCTTAGAAGCTTCTCAACCCATCTCAATGAAAGTACATTTCCACAGTCTGTGTCTAGGGCTACTGGAAGAGGAAACAAACCATAGAGACAAAACTGAGAACTCCTTTATTTTGTCACGTTTCAAAGAGCTACTATAAACCATGTTGGATATAGAGTTCCAAATTCATCAATTTATATAGGAGAGAAGAGGGAAACCTAAATATAAAAACTGCTACTGTAGACGAACGCTTCAACCTAGAAGAACAAAATTTGGTGAGCCAAGTGGGATTTGTGTCCTGATCATTACCACCAAGTATCATCAAGATTGGGTGAAAAAATATTTGCTGGTATTTCGGAAACTCGTTATTTCTTAGAAGCTTCTCAACCCATCTCAATGAAAGTACATTTCCACAGTCTGTGCCTAGGGCTACTTGAAGAGGAAACAAACCATAGAGACAAAACTGAGAACTCCTTCATTTTTTCAAGTTTCAAAGAGCTACTACAAACCATGTTGGATTAAGAGTTCCAAAATCATCTACCTATATAGGAGAGAACAGAGGGAAACCTAAATATAAAAACTGCTACTGTAGACGAACGCTTCAACCTAGAAGAACAAAATTTGGTGAGCCAAGTGGGATTTGTGTACTGATCATTACCACCAAGTATCATCAAGATTGGGTGAAAAAATATTTGCTGGTATTTCGGAAACTTGTAATTTCTTAGAAGATTGGCAACCCCTCTCAATGAAAGTGCTTTTCCACAGTCAGTACTTAGGGCTACTGGAAGAGGAAACAAACCATAGAGACAAAACTGAGAACTCTTTATTTTTTCAAGTTTCAAAGACCTACTATAAACCATGTTGGATTTAGAGTTCCAAATTCATCTATTTATATAGGAGAGAACAGAGCGAATCCTAAAATATAAAAAACTGCTACTGTAGACGAACGCTTCAACCTAGAAGTACAAAATTTGGTGAGCCAAGTGGGATTTGTGTTCTGATCATTACCACCAAGTATCATCAAGATTGGGTGAAAAAATATTTGCTGGTATTTCGGAAAATCGTAATTTCTTAGAAGCTTGGCAACCCTCTCAATGAAAGTGCTTTTCCACAGTCTGTGCCTAGGGCTACTTGAAGAGGAAACAAACCATAGAGACAAAACTGAGAACTCCTTTATTTTTTCAAGTTTCAAGGAGCTACTACAAACCATGTTGTATTTAGAGTTCCAAATTCAACTATCTATATATGAGAGAACAGAGGGAAACCTAACTATTAAAACTGCTACTGTAGACGAACGCATCAACTTAGAAGAACAAAATTTGGTGAGCCAAGTGGGATTTGTGTACTGATCATTACCACCAAGTATCATCAAGATTGGGTGAAAAAATATTTGCCGGTATTTCGGAAACTCGTTATTTCTTAGAAGCTTGGCAAACCAACTCAGTGAAAGTGCTTTCCACAGTCTGTGCCTAAGACTACTTGAAGAGGAAACAAACCATAGAGACAAAACTGAGAATTTTTATTTTATCAAGTTTCAAAGAGCTACTACAAACCATGTTGGATTTAGAGTTCCAAATTCATCTATCTATATAGGAGAGAACAGAGGGAAACTAAATATAAAAACTGCTACTGTAGACGAACGCTTCAACCTAGAAGAACAAAATTTGGTGAGCCAAGTGGGATTTGTGTGCTGATCATTACCACCAAGTATCATCAAGATTGGGTGAAAAAATATTTGCTGGTATTTCGGAAACTCGTAATGTCTTAGAAGCTTGGCAACCCCTCTCAATGAAAGTGCTTTTCCACAGTCTGTGCCAAAGGCTACTTGAAGAGGAAACAAACCATAGAGGCAAAACTGAGAACTCCTTTATTTTTTCAAGTTTCAAGGAGCTACTACAAACCATGTTGGATTTAGAGTTCCAAATTCATCTATCTATATATGAGAGAACAGAGGGAGAGGGAAACCTCGCTATAAAAACTGCTACTGTAGACGAATGCATCAACCTAGAAGAACAAAATTTGGTGAGCCAAGGGATTTGTGTACTGATCATTAGCAACAAGTATCATCAAGATTGGGTGAAAATATATTTGCTGGTATTTCGGAAACTCGTTATTTCTTAGAAGCTTGGCAACCCATCTCAGTGAAAGTGCTTTCCACAGTCTGTGAATAGGACTACTTGAAGAGGAAACAAACCATAGAGACAAACTGAGAACTTTTTAATTTTACCAAGTTTCAAAGAGCTACTACAAACCATGTTGGATTTAGAGTTCCAAATTCATCTATCTATATAGGAGAAAACAGAGGGAAAAAAAATATAAAAACTGCTACTGTAGACGAAAGCCACAAACTAGAAGAACAAATTTGGTGAGCCAAGTGGGATTTGTGTACTGATCATTACCACCAAGTATCATCAAGATTCTGTGAAAAAATATTTGCTGGTATTTCGGAAACTCGTTATTTCTTAGAAGCTTGGCAACCCATCTCAGTGAAAGTGCTTTCCACAGTCAGTGCCTAGGACTACTTGAAGAGGAAACAAACCATAGAGACAAAACTGAGAACTTTTTTATTTTATCAAGTTTCAAGAGCTACTACAAACCATGTTGGATTTAGAGGTCCAAATTCATCTATCTATATAGGAGAGAACAGAGGGAAACTAAATATAAAAACTGCTACTGTAGATGAAAGCCTCAAACTAGAAGAACAAAATTTGGTGAGCCAATGGGATTTGTGTACTGATCATTACCACCAAGTATCATCAAGTTTGGGTGAAAAAATATTTGCTGGTATTTCGGAAACTCGTTATTTCTTAGAAGCTTCTCAACCCATCTCAATGAAAGTACATTTCCACAGTCTGTGCCTAGGGCTACTTGAAGAGGAAACAAACCATAGAGAGAAAACTGAGAACTCCTTCATTTTGTCAAGTTTCAAAGAGCTACTACAAACCATGTTGGATTTAGAGTTCCAAAATCAACTATCTATATAGGAGAGAACAGAGGGAAACCTAAATATAAAAACTGCTACTGTAGACGAACGCTTCAACTAGAAGAACAAAAATTTGGTGAGCCAAGTGGGATTTGAGTACTGATCATTACCACCAAGTATCATCAAGATTGGGAAAAAAATATTTGCTGGTATTCGGAAACTCGTTTATTTCTTAGAAGCTTGGCAACCCCTCTCAATGAAAGTGCTTTTCCACAGTCTGTGCCTAGGGCTACTGGAAGAGGAAACAAACCAAAGAGACAAAACTGAGAACTTCCTTTATTTTGTCAAGTTTCAAAGAGCTACTATAAACTATGTTGGATTTAGAGTTCCAAATTCATCTATTTATATAGGAGAGAACAGAGGGAAACAAAATATAAAAACTGCTACTGTAGACGAACGCTTCAACCTAGAAGTACAAAATTTGGTTAGCAAGTGGGATTTTTGTACTGATCATTACCATCAAGAATCATCAAGATTGGGTGAAAAAATTTTTGCTGGTATTTCGGAAAATCGGAATTTCGTAGAAGCTTGGCAACCCCTCTCAATGAAAGTGCTTTTCCACAGTCTGTGCATAGGGCTACTTGAAGAGGAAACAAACCATAGAGACAAAACTGAGAACTCCTTTATTTTTTCAAGTTTCAAGGAGATACTACAAACCATGTTGTATTTAGAGTTCCAAATTCAACTATCTATATATGAGAGAACAGAGGGAAACCTAACTATTAAAACTGCTACTGTAGACGAACGCATCAACCTAGAAGAACAAAATTTGGTGAGCCAAGTGGGATTTGTGTACTGATCATTACCACCAAGTATCTTCAAGATTGGGTGAAAAAATATTTGCTGGTATTTCGGAACTCGTAAATTCTTAGAAGCTTGGCAACCCCTCCCAATGAAAGTGCTTTTCCACAGACTGTGCCTAGGGCTACTTGAAGAGGAAACAAACCATAGAGACAAAACTGAGAACTCCTTTATTTGTCAAGTTTCAAAGAGCTACTACAAACCATGTTGGATTTAGAGTTCCAAATTCATCTATCTATTTAGGAGAGAACAGAGGGAAACCTAAATATAAAAACTGCTACTGTAGACGAACGCTTCAACCTAGAAGAACAAAATTTGGTGAGACAAGTGGGATTTGTGTGCTGATCATTACCACCAAGTATCATCAAGATTGGGTGAAAAATATTTGCTGGTATTTCGGAAACTCGTAATGTCTTAGAAGCTTGGCAACCTCTCTCAATGAAAGTGCTTTTCCACAGTCTGTGCCAAAGGCTACTTGAAGAGGAAACAAACCATAGAGACAAAACTGAGAACCCCTTTATTTTTTCAAGTTTCAATGAGCTACTACAAACCAATGTTGGATTTAGAGTTCCAAATTCATCTATATATATATGAGAGAACAGAGGAAACCTCACTATAAAAACTGCCTACTGTAGACGAATGCATCAACCTAGAAGAACAAAATTTGGTGAGCCAAGTGGGATTTGTGTACTGATCATTAGCAACAAGTATCATCAAGATTGGGTGAAAAATATTTGCTGGTATTCGGAAACTCGTTATTTGTTAGAAGCTTGGCAACCCATCTCAGTGAAAGTGCTTTCCACAGTCTGAGCCTAGGACTACTTGAAGAGGAAACAAACCATAGAGACAAAACTGAGAACATTTTTATTTTACCATGATTCAAAGAGCTACTACAAACCATGTTGGATTTAGAGTTCCAAATTCATCTATCTATATAGGAGAAAACAGAGGGAAACAAAATATAAAAACTGCTACTGCAGACGAAAGCCTCAAACTAGAAGAACAAAATTTGGTGAGCCAAGTGGGATTTGTGTACTGATCATTACCACCAAGTATCATCAAGATTCTGTGAAAAAATATTTGCTGGTATTTCGGAAACTCATTATTTCTTAGAAGCTTGGCAACCCATCTCAGTGAAAGTGCTTTCCACAGTCTGTGCCTAGGGCTACTTGAAGAGGAAACAAACCATACAGACAAAACTGAGACATTTTTTATTTTATCAAGTTTCAAAGAGCTACTACAAACCATGTTGGATTTAGAGGTCCAAATTCATCTATCTATATAGGAGAGAACAGAGTCAAACTAAATATAAAAACTGCTACTGTACACGAAAGCCTCAAACTAGAAGAACAAAATTTGGTGAGCCAATTGGGATTTGTGTACTGATCATTACCACCAAGTATCATCAAGTTTGGGTGAAAAAATATTTGCTGGTATTTCGGAAACTCGTTATTTCTTAGAAGCTTCTCAACTCATCTCAATGAATGTACATTTCCACAGTCTGTGCCTAGGGCTACTTGAAGAGGAAACAAACCATAGAGAGAAAACTGAGAACTCCTTCATTTTGTCAAGTTTTAAAGAGCTACTACAAACCATGTTGGATTTAGAGTTCCAAAATCAACTATCTATATAGGAGAGAACAGAGGGAAACCTAAATATAAAAACTGCTACTGTAGACGAACGCTTCAACCTAGAAGAACAAAATTTGGTGAGCCAAGTGGGATTTGTGTACTGATCATTACCACCAAGTATCATCAAGATTGGGTGAAAAAATATTTGCTGGTATTTCGGAAACTCGTAATTTCTTAGAAGCTTGGCAACCCCTCCCAATGAAAGTGCTTTTCCACAGACTGTGCCTAGGGCTACTTGAAGAGGAAACAAACCATAGAGACAAAATTGAGAACTCCTTTATTTTGTCAAGTTTCAAAGAGCTTCTACAAACCAAGTTGGATTTAGAGTTCCAAATTCATCTATCTATATAGGAGAGAACAGAGGGAAACCTAAATATAAAAACTGCTACTGTAGACGAACGCTTCAACCTAGAAGAACAAAATTTGGTGAGCCAAGTGGGATTTGTGTGCTGATCATTACCACCAAGTATCATCAAGATTGGGTGAAAAAATATTTGCTGGTATTTCGGAAACTCGTAATGTCTTAGAAGCTTGGCAACCCCTCTCAATGAAAGTGCTTTTCCACAGTCTGTGCCAAAGGCTACTTGAAGAGGAAACAAACCATAGAGACAAAACTGAGAACTTTTTTATTTTATCAAGTTTCAAAGAGCTACTACAAACCATGTTGGATTTAGAGGTCCAAATTCATCTATCTATATAGGAGAGAACAGAGTCAAACTAAATATAAAAACTGCTACTGTACACGAAAGCCTCAAACTAGAAGAACAAAATTTGGTGAGCCAATTGGGATTTGTGTACTGATCATTACCACCAAGTATCATCAAGTTTGGGTGAAAAAATATTTGCTGGTATTTCGGAAACTCGTTATTTCTTAGAAGCTTCTCAACTCATCTCAATGAATGTACATTTCCACAGTCTGTGCCTAGGGCTACTTGAAGAGGAAACAAACCATAGAGAGAAAACTGAGAACTCCTTCATTTTGTCAAGTTTTAAAGAGCTACTACAAACCATGTTGGATTTAGAGTTCCAAAATCAACTATCTATATAGGAGAGAACAGAGGGAAACCTAAATATAAAAACTGCAACTGTAGACGAACGCTTCAACCTAGAAGAACAAAATTTGGTGAGCCAAGTGGGATTTGTGTACTGATCATTACCACCAAGTATCATCAAGATTGGGTGAAAAAATATTTGCTGGTATTTCGGAAACTCGTAATTTCTTAGAAGCTTGGCAACCCCTCCCAATGAAAGTGCTTTTCCACAGACTGTGCCTAGGGCTACTTGAAGAGGAAACAAACCATAGAGACAAAATTGAGAACTCCTTTATTTTGTCAAGTTTCAAAGAGCTTCTACAAACCAAGTTGGATTTAGAGTTCCAAATTCATCTATCTATATAGGAGAGAACAGAGGGAAACCTAAATATAAAAACTGCTACTGTAGACGAACGCTTCAACCTAGAAGAACAAAATTTGGTGAGCCAAGTGGGATTTGTGTGCTGATCATTACCACCAAGTATCATCAAGATTGGGTGAAAAAATATTTGCTGGTATTTCGGAAACTCGTAATGTCTTAGAAGCTTGGCAACCCCTCTCAATGAAAGTGCTTTTCCACAGTCTGTGCCAAAGGCTACTTGAAGAGGAAACAAACCATAGAGACAAAACTGAGAACTCCTTTATTTTTTCAAGTTTCAAGGAGCTACTACAAACCATGTTGGATTTAGAGTTCCAAATTCATCTATCTATATATGAGAGAACAGAGGGAAACCTCACTATAAAAACTGCTACTGTAGATGAATGCATTAACCTAGAAGAACAAAATTTGGAGAGCCAAGTGGGATTTGTGTACTGATCATTAGAAACAAGTATCATCAAGATTGGGTGAAAAAATATTTGCTGGTATTTCGGAAACTCGTTATTTCTTAGAAGCTTGGCAACCCATCTCAGTGAAAGTGCTTTCCACAGTCTGTGCCTAGGACTACTTGAAGAGGAAACAAACCATAGAGACAAAACTGAGAACTTTTTTATTTTACCAAGTTTCAAAGAGCTACTACAAACCATGTTGGATTTAGAGTTCCAAATTCATCTATCTATATAGGAGAAAACAGAGGGAAACAAAATATAAAAACTGCTACTGTAGACGAAAGCCTCAAACTAGAAGAACAAAATTTGGTGAGCCAAGTGGGATTTGTGTACTGATCATTACCACCAAGTATCATCAAGATTCTGTGAAAAAATATTTGCTGGTATTTCGGAAACTCGTTATTTCTTAGAAGCTTGGCAACCCATCTCAGTGAAAGTGCTTTCCACAGTCTGTGCCTAGGACTACTTGAAGAGGAAACAAACCATAGAGACAAAACTGAGAACTTTTTTATTTTACCAAGTTTCAAAGAGCTACTACAAACCATGTTGGATTTAGAGTTCCAAATTCATCTATCTATATAGGAGAAAACAGAGGGAAACAAAATATAAAAACTGCTACTGTAGACGAAAGCCTCAAACTAGAAGAACAAAATTTGGTGAGCCAAGTGGGATTTGTGTACTGATCATTACCACCAAGTATCATCAAGATTCTGTGAAAAAATATTTGCTGGTATTTCGGAAACTCGTTATTTCTTAGAAGCTTGGCAACCCATCTCAGTGAAAGTGCTTTCCACAGTCTGTGCCTAGGACTACTTGAAGAGGAAACAAACCATAGAGACAAAACTGAGAACTTTTTTATTTTATCAAGTTTCAAAGAGCTACTACAAACCATGTTGGATTTAAAGTTCCAAATTCATCTATCTATATAGGAGAGAACAGAGGGAAACTAAATATAAAAACTGCTACTGTAGACGAAAGCCTCAAACTAGAAGAACAAAATTTGGTGAGCCAATTGGGATTTTTGTACTGATCATTACCACCAAGTATCATCAAGTTTGGGTGAAAAAATATTTGCTGGTATTTCGGAAACTCGTTATTTCTTAGAAGCTTCTCAACTCATTTCAATGAAAGTACATTTCCACAGTCTGTGCCTAGGGCTACTTGAAGAGAAAACAAACCATAGAGAGAAAACTGAGAACTCCTTCATTTTGTCAAGTTTCAAAGAGCTACTACAAACCATGTTGGATTTAGAGTTCCAAAATCAACTATCTATATAGGAGAGAACAGAGGGAAACCTAAATATAAAAACTGCTAGTGTAGACGAACGCTTCAACCTAGAAGAACAAAATTTGGTGAGCCAAGTGGGATTTGTGTGCTGATCATTACCACCAAATATCATCAAGATGGGGTAAAAAATATTTGCTGGTATTTCGGAAACTCGTTATTTCTTAGAAGCTTGGCAACCCCTCTCAATGAAAGTACATTTCCACAGTCTGTGTCTAGGGCTACTGGAAGAGGAAACAAACCATAGAGACAAAACTGAGAACTCCTTTATTTTGTCAAGTTTCAAAGAGCTACTATAAACCATGTTGGATTTAGAGTTCCAAATTCATCTATTTATATAGGAGAGAAGAGGGAAACCTAAATATAAAAACTGCTACTGTAGACGAAAGCTTCAACCTAGAAGAACAAAATTTGGTGAGCCAAGTGGGATTTGTGTCCTGATCATTACCACCAAGTATCATCAAGATTGGGTGAAAAAATATTTGCTGGTATTTCGGAAACTCGTTGTTTCTTAGAAGCTTCTCAACCCATCTCAATGAAAGTAGATTTCCACAGTCTGTGCCTAGGGCTACTTGAAGAGGAAACAAACCATAGAGAGAAAACTGAGAACTCCTTCATTTTGTCAAGTTTCAAAGAGCTACTACAAACCATGTTGGATTTAGAGTTCCAAAATCATCTATCTATATAGGAGAGAACAGAGGGAAACCTAAATATAAAAACTGCTACTGTAGACGAACGCTTCAACCTAGAAGAACAAAATTTGGTGAGCCAAGTGGGATTCGTGTACTGATCATTACCACCAAGTATCATCAAGATTGGGTGAAAAAATATTTGCTGGCATTTCGGAAACTCGTAATTTCTTAGAAGCTTGGCAACCCCTCTCAATGAAAGTGTTTTTCCACAGACTGTGCCTAGGGCTACTTGAAGAGGAACAAATCATAGAGACAAAACTGAGAACTCCTTTATTTTGTCAAGTTTCAAAGAGCTACTACAAACCATGTTGGATTTAGAGTTCCAAATTCATCTATCTATATAGGAGAGAACAGTGGAAACCTAAATATAAAAGCTGCTACTGGAGACGAACGCTTCAACCTAGAAGAACAAAATTTGGTGATCCAAGTGGGATTTGTGTGCTGATCATTACCACCAAGTATCATCAAGATTGGGTGAAAAAATATTTGTTGGTATTTCGGAAACTCGTAATGTCTTAGAAGCTTGGCAACCTCTCTCCATGAAAGTGCTTTTCCACAGTCTGTGCAAAGGCTACTTGAAGAGGAAACAAACCATAGAGAGAAAACTGAGAACTCCTTTATTTTTTCAAGTTTCAAGGAGCTACTACAAACCATGTTGGATTTAGAGTTCCAAATTCATCTATCTATATATGAGAGAACAGAGGGAAACCTCACTATAAAAACTGCTACTGTAGACGAATGCATCAACCTAGAAGAACAAAATTTGGTGAGCCAAGTGGGATTTGTGTACTGATCATTAGCAAAAAGTATCATCAAGATTGGGTGAAAATATATTTGCTGGCATTTCGGAAACTCGTTATTTCTTAGAAGCTTGGCAACCCATCTCAGTGAAAGTGCTTTCCACAGTCTGTGCCTAGGACTACTTGAAGAGGACACAAACCATAGAGACAAAACTGAGAACTTTTTTATTTTACCAAGTTTCAAAGAGCTACTACAAACCATGTTGGATTTAGAGTTCCAAATTCATCTATCTATATAGGAGAAAACAGAGGGAAACAAAATATAAAAACTGCTACTGTAGACGAAAGCCACAAACTAGAAGAACAAAATTTGGTGAGCCAATTGGGATTTGTGTACTGATCATTACCACCAAGTATCATCAAGTTTGGGTGAAAAAATATTTGCTGGTATTTCGGAAACTCGTTATTTCTTAGAAGCTTCTCAACTCATCTCAATGAAAGTACATTTCCACAGTCTGTGCCTAGGGCTACTTGAAGAGGAAACAAACCATAGAGAGAAAACTGAGAACTCCTTCATTTTGTCAAGTTTCAAAGAGCTACTACAAACCATGTTGGATTTAGAGTTCCAAAATCAACTATCTATATAGGAGAGAACAGAGGGAAACCTAAATATAAAAACTGGTACTGTAGACGAACGCTTCAACCTAGAAGAACAAAATTTGGTGAGCCAAGTGGGATTTGTGTACTGATCATTACCACCAAGTATCATCAAGATTGGGAAAAAAATATTTGCTGGTATTTCGGAAACTCGTTATTTCTTAGAAGCTTGGCCACCCCTCTCAATGAAAGTGCTTTTCCACAGTCTGTGCCTAGGGCTACTGGAAGAGGAAACAAACCATAGAGACAAAACTGAGAACTCCTTTATTTTGTCAAGTTTTAAAGAGCTACTATAAACTATGTTGGATTTAGAGTTCCAAATTCATCTATTTATATAGGAGAGAACAGAGGGAAACAAAATATAAAAACTGCTACTGTAGACGAACGCTTCAACCTAGAAGTACAAAATTTGGTGAGCCAAGTGGGATTTGTGTACTGATCATTACCACCAAGTATCATCAAGATTGGGTGAAAAAATATTTGCTCGTATTTCGGAAACTCGTTATTTCTTAGAAGCTTGGCAAACAAACTCAGTGAAAGTGCTTTCCACAGTCTGTGCCTAGGACTACTTGAAGAGGAAACAAACCATAGAGACAAAACTGAGAATTTTTATTTTATCAAGTTTCAAAGAGCTACTACAAACCATGTTGGATTTAGAGTTCCAAATTCATCTATCTATATAGTTGAGAACATAGGGAAACCTAATTATAAAAACTGCTACTGTAGACGAACGCTTCAACCTAGAAGAACAAAATTTGGTGAGCCAAGTGGGATTTGTGTGCTGATCATTACCACCAAGTATCATCAAGATTGGGTGAAAAAATATTTGCTGGTATTTCGGAAACTCGTAATGTCTTAGAAGCTTGGCAACCCCTCTCAATGAAAGTGCTTTTCCACAGTCTGTGCCAAAGGCTACTTGAAGAGGAAACAAACCATAGAGACAAAACTGAGAACTCCTTTATTTTTTCAAGTTTCAAGGAGCTACTACAAACCATGTTGGATTTAGAGTTCCAAATTCATCTATCTATATATGAGAGAACAGAGGGAAACCTCACTATAAAAAATGCTACTGTAGACGAATGCATCAACCTAGAAGAACAAAATTTGGTGAGCCAAGTGGGATTTGTGTACTGATCATTAGCAACAAGTATCATCAAGATTGGGTGAAAATATATGTGCTGATATTTCGGAAACTCGTTATTTCTTAGAAGCTTGGCAACCCATCTCAGTGAAAGTGCTTTCCACAGTCTGTGCCTAGGACTACTTGAAGAGGACACAAACCATAGAGACAAAACTGAGAACTTTTTTATTTTACCAAGTTTCAAAGAGCTACTACAAACCATGTTGGATTTAGAGTTCCAAATTCATCTATCTATATAGGAGAAAACAGAGGGAAACAAAATATAAAAACTGCTACTGTAGACGAAAGCCACAAACTAGAAGAACAAAATTTGGTGAGCCAAGTGGGATTTGTGTACTGATCATTACCACCAAGTATCATCAAGATTCTGTGAAAAAATATTTGCTGGTATTTCGGAAACTCGTTATTTCTTAGAAGCTTGGCAACCCATCTCAGTGAAAGTGCTTTCCACAGTCAGTGCCTAGGACTACTTGAAGAGGAAACAAACCATAGAGACAAAACTGAGAACTTTTTTATTTTATCAAGTTTCAAGAGCTACTACAAACCATGTTGGATTTAGAGGTCCAAATTCATCTATCTATATAGGAGAGAACAGAGGGAAACTAAAAATAAAAACTGCTACTCTAGACGAACGCTTCAACCTAGAAGAACAAAATTTGGTGAGCCAAGTGGGATTTGTGTGCTGATCATTACCACCAAGTATCATCAAGATTGGGTGAAAAAATATTTGCTGGTATTTCGGAAACTCGTAATGTCTTAGAAGCTTGGCAACCCCTCTCAATGAAAGTGCTTTTCCACAGTCTGTGCCAAAGGCTACTTGAAGAGGAAAAAACCATAGAGACAAAACTGAGAACTCCTTTATTTTTTCAAGTTTCAAGGAGCTACTACAAACCATGTTGGATTTAGAGTTCCAAATTCATCTATCTATATATGAGAGAACAGAGGGAAACCTCACTATAAAAACTGCTACTGTAGACGAATGCATCAACCTAGAAGAACAAAATTTGGTGAGCCAAGTGGGATTTGTGTACTGATCATTAGCAACAAGTATCATCAAGATTGGGTCAAAAAATATTTGCTGGTATTTTGGAAACTCGTTATTTCTTAGAAGCTTGGCAACCCATCTCAGTGAAAGTGCTTTCCACAGTCTGTGCCTAGGAATACTTGAAGAGGAAACAAACCATAGAGACAAAACTGAGAACTTTTTTATTTTACCAAGTTTCAAAGAGCTACTACAAACCATGTTGGATTTAGAGTTCCAAATTCATCTATCTATATAGGAGAAAACAGAGGGAAACCTAAATATAAAAACTGCTACTGTAGACGAACGCTTCAACCTAGAAGAACAAAATTTGGTGAGCCAAGTGGGATTTGTGTACTGATCATTACCACCAAGTATCATCAACTTTGGGTGAAAAAATATTTGCTGGTATTTCGGAAACTCGTTATTTCTTAGAAGCTTCTCAACTCATCTCAATGAAAGTACATTTCCACAGTCTGTGCCTAGGGCTACTTGAAGAGGAAACAAACCATAGAGAGAAAACTGAGAACTCCTTCATTTTGTCATGTTTCAAAGAGTTACTACAAACCATGTTGGATTTAGAGTTCCAAAATCAACTATCTATATAGGAGAGAACAGAGGGAAACCTAAATATAAAAACTGCTACTGTAGACGAACGCTTCAACCTAGAAGAACAAAATTTGGTGAGCCAAGTGGGATTTGTGCACTGATCATTACCACCAAGTATCATCAAGATTGGGTAAAAAATATTTTCTGGTATTTCGGAAACTCGTTATTTCTTAGAAGCTTGGCAATCCCTCTCAATGAAAGTGCTTTTCAACAGTCTGTGCCTAGGGCTACTGGAAGAGGAAACAAACCATAGAGAAAAAACTGAGAACTCCTTTATTTTGTCAAGTTTCAAAGAGCTACTATAAACTATGTTGGATTTAGAGTTCCAAATTCATCTATTTATATAGGAGAGAACAGAGGGAAACAAAATATAAAAACTGCTACTGTAGACGAACGCTTCAACCTAGAAGTACAAAATTTGGTGAGCCAAGTGGGATTTGTGTACTGATCATTACCATCAAGAATCATCAAGATTGGGTGAAAAAATTTTTGCTGGTATTTCGAAAAATCGGAATTTCGTAGAAGCTTGGCAACCCCTCTCAATGAAAGTGCTTTTCCACAGTCTGTGCATAGGGCTACTTGAAGAGGAAACAAACCACAGAGACAAAACTGAGAACTCCTTTATTTTTTCAAGTTTCAAGGAGATACTACAAACCATGTTGTATTTAGAGTTCCAAATTCAACTATCTATATATGAGAGAACAGAGGGAAACCTAACTATAAAAACTGCTACTGTAGACGAACGCATCAACCTAGAAGAACAAAATTTGGTCAGGCAAGTGGGATTTGTGTACTGATCATTACCACCAAGTATCATCAAGATTGGGTGAAAAAATATTTGCTGGTATTTCGGAAACTCGTTATTTCTTAGAAGCTTGGCTACCCATCTTAGTGAAAGTGCTTTCCACAGTCTGTGCCTAGGACTACTTGAAGAGGAATCAAACCATAGAGACAAAACTGAGAATTTTTATTTTATCAAGTTTCAAAGAGCTACTACAAACCATGTTGGATTTAGAGTTCCAAATTCATCTATCTATATAGGAGAGAACAGAGGGAAACTAAATATAAAAAGTGCTACTGTTGATGAAAGCTTCAAAATAGAAGAACAAAATTTGGTGAGCCAAGTGGGATTTGTGTACTGATCATTACCACCAAGTATCATCAAGTTTGGGTGAAAAAATATTTGCTGGTATTTCGGAAACTCGTTATTTCTTAGAAGCTTCTCAACCCATCTCAATGAAAGTACATTTCCACAGTCTGTGTCTAGGGCTACTGGAAGAGGAAACAAACCATAGAGACAAAACTGAGAACTCCTTTATTTTGTCACGTTTCAAAGAGCTACTATAAACCATGTTGGATTTAGAGTTCCAAATTCATCAATTTATATAGGAGAGAAGAGGGAAACCTAAATATCAAAACTGCTACTGTAGACGAACGCTTCAACCTAGAAGAACAAAATTTGGTGAGCCAAGAGGGATTTCTGTCCTGATCATTACCACCAAGTATCATCAAGATTGGGTGAAAAAATATTTGCTGGTATTTCGGAAACTCGTTATTTCTTAGAAGCTTCTCAACCCATCTCAATGAAAGTACATTTCCACAGTCTGTGCCTAGGGCTACTTGAAGAGGAAACAAACCATAGAGACAAAACTGAGAACTCCTTCATTTTTTCAAGTTTCAAAGAGCTACTACAAACCATGTTGGATTAAGAGTTCCAAAATCATCTACCTATATAGGAGAGAACAGAGGGAAACCTAAATATAAAAACTGCTACTGTAGACGAACGCTTCAACCTAGAAGAACAAAATTTGGTGAGCCAAGCGGGATTTGTGTACTGATCATTACCACCAAGTATCATCAAGATTGGGTGAAAAAATATTTGCTGGTATTTCGGAAACTTGTAATTTCTTAGAAGATTGGCAACCCCTCTCAATGAAAGTGCTTTTCCACAGTCAGTACTTAGGGCTACTGGAAGAGGAAACAAACCATAGAGACAAAACTGAGAACTCTTTATTTTTTCAAGTTTCAAAGACCTACTATAAACCATGTTGGATTTAGAGTTCCAAATTCATCTATTTATATAGGAGAGAACAGAGCGAATCCTAAATATAAAAACTGCTACTGTAGACGAACGCTTCAACCTAGAAGTACAAAATTTGGTGAGCCAAGTGGGATTTGTGTTCTGATCCTTACCACCAAGTATCATCAAGATTGGGTGAAAAAATATTTGCTGGTATTTCGGAAAATCGTAATTTCTTAGAAGCTTGGCAACCCCTCTCAATGAAAGTGCTTTTCCACAGTCTGTGCCTAGGGCTACTTGAAGAGGAAACAAACCATAGAGACAAAACTGAGAACTCCTTTATTTTTTCAAGTTTCAAGGAGCTACTACAAACCATGTTGGATTTAGAGTTCCAAATTCATCTATCTATATATGAGAGAACAGAGGGAAACCTAACTATAAAAACTGCTACTGTAGAAGAACGGATCAACCTAGAAGCACAAAATTTGGTGAGCCAAGTGGGATTTGTGTCCTGATCATTACCACCAAGTATCATCAAGATTGGGTGAAAAAATATTTGCTGGTATTTCGGAAACTCTTTATTTCTTAGAAGCTTCTCAACCCATCTCAATGAAAGTACATTTCCACAGTCTGTGCCTAGGGCTACTTGAAGAGGAAACAAACCATAGAGACAAAACTGAGAACTCCTTCATTTTGTCAAGTTTCAAAGAGCTACTACAATGCATGTTGGATTTAGAGTTCCAAAATCATCTATCTATATAGGAGAGAACAGAGGGAAACCTAAATATAAATACTGCTACTGTAGACGAACGCTTCAACCTAGAAGAACAAAATTTGGTGAGCCAAGTGGGATTTGTGTACTGATCATTACCACCAAGGATCATCAAGATTGGGTGAAAAAATATTTGCTGATATTTCGGAAACTAGTAATTTCTTAGAAGATTGGCAACCCCTCTCAATGAAAGTGCTTTTCCACAGTCAGTACCTAGGGCTACTGGAAGAGGAAACAAACCATAGAGACAAAATTGAGAACTCTTTATTTTTTCAAGTTTCAAAGACCTACTATAAACCATGTTGGATTTAGAGTTCCAAATTCATCTATTTATATAGGAGAGAAGAAAGGGAAACCTAAATATAAAAACTGCTACTGTAGACGAACGCTTCAACCTAGAAGTACAAAATTTGGTGAGCCATGTGGGATTTGTGTTCTGATCATTACCACCAAGTATCATCAAGATTGGGTGAAAAAATATTTGCTGGTTATTCGGAAAATCGTAATTTCTTAGAAGCTTGGCAACCCCTCTCAATGAAAGTGCTTTTCCACAGTCTGTGCCTAGGGCTACTTGAAGAGGAAACAAACCATAGAGACAAAACTCAGAACTCCTTTATTTTTTCAAGTTTCAAGGAGCTACTACAAATCATGTTGGATTTAAAGTTCCCAATTCATCTATCTATATATGAGAGAACAGAGGGAAACCTAACTATAAAAACTGCTAATGTAGACGAAAGCTTCAAACTAGAAGAACAAAATTTGGTGAGCCAAGTGGGATCTGTGTCCTGATCATTACCACCAAGTATCATCAAGTTTGGGTGAAAAAATATTTGCTGGTATTTCGGAAACTCGTTATTTCTTAGAAGCTTCTCAACCCATCTCAATGAAAGTACACTTCCACAGTCTGTGCCTAGGGCTACTTGAAGAGGAAACAAACCATAGAGACAAAACTGGGAACTCCTTCATTTTGTCAAGTTTCAAAGAGCTACTACAAACCATGTTGGATTTAGAGGTCCAAATTCATCTATCTATATAGGAGAGAACAGAGGGAAACTAAATATAAAAACTGCTACTGTAGACGAAAGCCTCAAACTAGAAGAACAAAATTTGGTGAGCCAATTGGGATTTGTGTACCGATCATTACCACCAAGTATCATCAAGATTGGGTGAAAAAATATTTGCTGGTATTTCAGAAACTCGTAATTTCGTAGAAGATTGGCAACCCCTCTCAATGAAAGTGCTTTTCCACAGTCAGTACCTAGGGCTACTTGAAGAGGAAACAAACCATAGAGACAAAACTGAGAACTCTTTATTTTTTCAAGTTTCAAAGACCTATTATAAACCATGTTGGATTTAGAGTTCCAAATTCATCTATTTATATAGGAGAGAACAGAGGGAAACCTAAATATAAAAACTGCTACTGTAGACGAACGCTTCAACCTAGAAGTACAAAATTTGGTGAGCCAAGTGGGATTTGTGTTCTGATCATTACCACCAAGTATCATCAAGATTGGGTGAAAAAATATTTGCTGGTATTTCGGAAACTCGTTATTTCTTAGAAGCTTGGCAACCCCTCTCAATGAAAGTGCTTTCCCACAGTCTGTGCCTAGGGCTACTTGAAGAGGAAACAAACCATAGAGACAAAATGAGAACTCCTTTATTTTTTCAAGTTTCAAGGAGCTACTACAAACCATGTTGGATTTAGAGTTCCAAATTCATATATCTATATATGAGAGAACAGAGGGAAACCTAAATAAAAACTGCTACTGTAGAAGAACGGATCAACCTAGAAGCACAAAATTTGGTGAGCCAAGTGGAATTTGTGTACTGATCATTACCACCAAGTATCATCAAGATTGGGTGAAAAAATATTTGCTGGTATTTCGGAAACACGTAATTTCTTAGAAGCTTGGCAACCCCTCTCAATGAAAGTGCTTTTCCACAGTCTGTGCCTACGGCTACTTGAAGAGGAAACAAAGCATAGAGACAAAACTGAGAACTCCTTCATTTTGTCAAGTTTCAAAGAGCTACTACAAACCATGTTGGATTTAGAGTTCCAAATTCATCTATGTATATAGGAGAGAACAGAGGGAAACCTATATATAAAAACTGCTACTGTAGACGAACGCTTCTACCTAGAAGAACAAAATTTGGTGAGCCAAGTGGGATTTGTGTACTGATCATTAGCAACAAGTATCATCAAGATTGGGTGAAAAAATATTTGCTGGTATTTCGGAAACTCGTTATTTCTTAGAAGCTTGGCAACCCCTCTCAATGAAAGTGCTTTTCCACAGTGTGTGCCTAGGGCTAATTGAAGAGGAAACAATCCATAGAGACAAAGCTGAGAAATCCTTTATTTTTTCAAGTTTCAAAGAGCTACTACAAACCATGTTGGATTTAGAGTTCCAAATTCATCTATCTATATATGAGAGAACAGTGAAACCTAAATATATAAACGGCTACTGTAGACGAACGCTTCAACCTAGAAGAACAAAATTTGGTGAGCCAAGTGGGATCTGTGTACTGATCATTACCTCCAAGTATCATCAAGATTGGGTGAAAAAATATTTGCTGGTATATCGGAAACTCTTTATTTCTTAGAAGTTTTGGAACACCTCTCAATGAAAGTAGTCTTCAACAGTCTGTGCCTAGGGCTACTTGAAGAGGAAACAAACCATAGAGACAAAACTCAGAACTCCTTTATTTTGTCAAGTTTCAAAGAGCTACTACAAACCATGTTGGATTTAGAGTTCAAAATTCATCTATCTATATATGAGAGAACAGAGTGAAACCTAAATATAAAAACTGCTACTGTAGACGAACGCTTCAACCTAGAAGAACAAAATTTGGAGAGCCAAGTGGGATCTGTGTACTGATCATTACCACCAAGTATCATCAAGATTGGGATAAAAAATATTTGCTGGTATTTCGGAAACTCGTTTATTCTTAGAGGCTTGGCAACCCCTCTCAATGAAAGTGCTTTTCCACAGTCTGTGCCTAGGGCGACTTGAAGAGGAAACAAACCATAGAGACAAAACTCAGAACTCCTTTATTTTGTCAAGTTTCAAAGAGCTACTACAAACCATGTTGGATTTAGAGTTCCAAATTCATCTATCTATATATGAGAGAACAGAGTGAAACCTAAATATAAAAACTGCTACTGTAGACGAACGCTTCAACCTAGAAGAACAAATTTGGTGAGCCAAGTGGGATCTGTGTACTGATCATTACCACCAAGTATCATCAAGATTGGGTGAAAAAATATTTTCTGGTATTTCGGAAACTCGTTATTTCTTAGAAGCTTGGCAACCACTCTCAATGAAAGTGCTTTTCCACAGTCTGTGCCTAGGGCTACTTGAAGAGGAAACAAACCATAGAGACAAAACTCAGAACTCCTTTATTTTGTCACGTTTCAAAGAGCTACTACAATCCATGTTGGATTTAGAGTTCCAAATTCATCTATCTATATAGGAGAGAACAGAGAGAAACCTAAGTATAAAAACTGCTACTGCAGACGAACGCTTCAACCTCGAAGAACAAAATTTGGTGAGCCAACTGGGATCTGTGTACTGATCATTACCACCAAGTATCATCAAGATTGAGTGAAAAAATATATGCTGGTATTTCGGAAACTCGTAATTTCTTAGAAGCTTGGCAACCCCGCTCAGTGAAAGTGCTTTCCCACAGTCTGTGCCTAGGGCTACTTGAAGAGGAAACAAACCATAGAGACAAAATGAGAACTCCTTTATTTTTTCAAGTTTCAAGGAGCTACTACAAACCATGTTGGATTTAGAGTTCCAAATTCATATATCTATATATGAGAGAACAGAGGGAAACCTAAATAAAAACTGCTACTGTAGAAGAACAGATCAACCTAGAAGCACAAAATTTGGTGAGCCAAGTGGAATTTGTGTACTCATCATTACCACCAAGTATCATCAAGATTGGGTGAAAAAATATTTGCTGGTATTTCGGAAACACGTAATTTCTTAGAAGCTTGGCAACCCCTCTCAATGAAAGTGCTTTTCCACAGTCTGTGCCTACGGCTACTTGAAGAGGAAACAAAGCATAGAGACAAACCTGAGAACTCCTTCATTTTGTCAAGTTTCAAAGAGCTACTACAAACCATGTTGGATTTAGAGTTCCAAATTCATCTATGTATATAGGAGAGAACAGAGGGAAACCTATATATAAAAACTGCTACTGTAGACGAACGCTTCTACCTAGAAGAACAAAATTTGGTGAGCCAAGTGGGATTTGTGTACTGATCATTAGCAACAAGTATCATCAAGATTGGGTGAAAAAATATTTGCTGGTATTTCGGAAACTCGTTATTTCTTAGAAGCTTGGCAACCCCTCTCAATGAAAGTGCTTTTCCACAGTGTGTGCCTAGGGCTAATTGAAGAGGAAACAATCCATAGAGACAAAGCTGAGAAATCCTTTATTTTTTCAAGTTTCAAAGAGCTACTACAAACCATGTTGGATTTAGAGTTCCAAATTCATCTATCTATATATGAGAGAACAGTGAAACCTAAATATATAAACGGCTACTGTAGACGAACGCTTCAACCTAGAAGAACAAAATTTGGTGAGCCAAGTGGGATCTGTGTACTGATCATTACCTCCAAGTATCATCAAGATTGGGTGAAAAAATATTTGCTGGTATATCGGAAACTCTTTATTTCTTAGAAGCTTTGCAACACCTCTCAATGAATGTAGTCTTCAACAGTCTGTGCCTAGGGCTACTTGAAGAGGAAACAAACCATAGAGACAAAACTCAGAACTCCTTTATTTTGTCAAGTTTCAAAGAGCTACTACAAACCATGTTGGATTTAGAGTTCAAAATTCATCTATCTATATATGAGAGAACAGAGTGAAACCTAAATATAAAAACTGCTACTGTAGACGAACGCTTCAACCTAGAAGAACAAAATTTGGAGAGCCAAGTGGGATCTGTGTACTGATCATTACCACCAAGTATCATCAAGATTGGGATAAAAAATATTTGCTGGTATTTCGGAAACTCGTTATTTCTTAGAGGCTTGGCAACCCCTCTCAATGAAAGTGCTTTTCCACAGTCTGTGCCTAGGGCGACTTGAAGAGGAAACAAACCATAGAGACAAAACTCAGAACTCCTTTATTTTGTCAAGTTTCAAAGAGCTACTACAAACCATGTTGGATTTAGAGTTCCAAATTCATCTATCTATATATGAGAGAACAGAGTGAAACCTAAATATAAAAACTGCTACTGTAGACGAACGCTTCAACCTAGAAGAACAAATTTGGTGAGCCAAGTGGGATCTGTGTACTGATCATTACCACCAAGTATCATCAAGATTGGGTGAAAAAATATTTTCTGGTATTTCGGAAACTCGTTATTTCTTAGAAGCTTGGCAACCACTCTCAATGAAAGTGCTTTTCCACAGTCTGTGCCTAGGGCTACTTGAAGAGGAAACAAACCATAGAGACAAAACTCAGAACTCCTTTATTTTGTCACGTTTCAAAGAGCTACTACAATCCATGTTGGATTTAGAGTTCCAAATTCATCTATCTATATAGGAGAGAACAGAGAGAAACCTAAGTATAAAAACTGCTACTGCAGACGAACGCTTCAACCTCGAAGAACAAAATTTGGTGAGCCAAGTGGGATCTGTGTACTGATCATTACCACCAAGTATCATCAAGATTGGGATAAAAAATATTTGCTGGTATTTCGGAAACTCGTTATTTCTTAGAGGCTTGGCAACCCCTCTCAATGAAAGTGCTTTTCCACAGTCTGTGCCTAGGGCGACTTGAAGAGGAAACAAACCATAGAGACAAAACTCAGAACTCCTTTATTTTGTCAAGTTTCAAAGAGCTACTACAAACCATGTTGGATTTAGAGTTCCAAATTCATCTATCTATATATGAGAGAACAGAGGGAAACCTAACTATAAAAACTGCTAATGTAGACGAAAGCTTCAAAATAGAAGAACAAAATTTGGTGAGCCAAGTGGGATTTGTGTCCTGATCATTACCACCAAGTATCATCAAGTTTGGGTGAAAAAATATTTGCTGGTATTTCGGAAACTCGTTATTTCTTAGAAGCTTCTCAACCCATCTCAATGAAAGTACACTTCCACAGTCTGTGCCTAGGGCTACTTGAAGAGGAAACAAACCATAGAGACAAAACTGGGAACTCCTTCATTTTGTCAAGTTTCAAAGAGCTACTACAAACCATGTTGGATTTAGAGGTCCAAATTCATCTATCTATATAGGAGAGAACAGAGGGAAACTAAATATAAAAACTGCTACTGTAGACGAAAGCCTCAAACTAGAAGAACAAAATTTGGTGAGCCAATTGGGATTTGTGTACCGATCATTACCACCAAGTATCATCAAGATTGGGTGAAAAAATATTTGCTGGTATTTCAGAAACTCGTAATTTCGTAGAAGATTGGCAACCCCTCTCAATGAAAGTGCTTTTCCACAGTCAGTACCTAGGGCTACTTGAAGAGGAAACAAACCATAGAGACAAAACTGAGAACTCTTTATTTTTTCAAGTTTCAAAGACCTATTATAAACCATGTTGGATTTAGAGTTCCAAATTCATCTATTTATATAGGAGAGAACAGAGGGAAACCTAAATATAAAAACTGCTACTGTAGACGAACGCTTCAACCTAGAAGTACAAAATTTGGTGAGCCAAGTGGGATTTGTGTTCTGATCATTACCACCAAGTATCATCAAGATTGGGTGAAAAAATATTTGCTGGTATTTCGGAAACTCGTTATTTCTTAGAAGCTTGGCAACCCCTCTCAATGAAAGTGCTTTCCCACAGTCTGTGCCTAGGGCTACTTGAAGAGGAAACAAACCATAGAGACAAAATGAGAACTCCTTTATTTTTTCAAGTTTCAAGGAGCTACTACAAACCATGTTGGATTTAGAGTTCCAAATTCATATATCTATATATGAGAGAACAGAGGGAAACCTAAATAAAAACTGCTACTGTAGAAGAACGGATCAACCTAGAAGCACAAAATTTGGTGAGCCAAGTGGAATTTGTGTACTGATCATTACCACCAAGTATCATCAAGATTGGGTGAAAAAATATTTGCTGGTATTTCGGAAACACGTAATTTCTTAGAAGCTTGGCAACCCCTCTCAATGAAAGTGCTTTTCCACAGTCTGTGCCTACGGCTACTTGAAGAGGAAACAAAGCATAGAGACAAAACTGAGAACTCCTTCATTTTGTCAAGTTTCAAAGAGCTACTACAAACCATGTTGGATTTAGAGTTCCAAATTCATCTATGTATATAGGAGAGAACAGAGGGAAACCTATATATAAAAACTGCTACTGTAGACGAACGCTTCTACCTAGAAGAACAAAATTTGGTGAGCCAAGTGGGATTTGTGTACTGATCATTAGCAACAAGTATCATCAAGATTGGGTGAAAAAATATTTGCTGGTATTTCGGAAACTCGTTATTTCTTAGAAGCTTGGCAACCCCTCTCAATGAAAGTGCTTTTCCACAGTGTGTGCCTAGGGCTAATTGAAGAGGAAACAATCCATAGAGACAAAGCTGAGAAATCCTTTATTTTTTCAAGTTTCAAAGAGCTACTACAAACCATGTTGGATTTAGAGTTCCAAATTCATCTATCTATATATGAGAGAACAGTGAAACCTAAATATATAAACGGCTACTGTAGACGAACGCTTCAACCTAGAAGAACAAAATTTGGTGAGCCAAGTGGGATCTGTGTACTGATCATTACC
Organism: Callospermophilus lateralis; assembly: GCF_048772815.1. Classification (NCBI taxonomy): domain Eukaryota; kingdom Metazoa; phylum Chordata; class Mammalia; order Rodentia; family Sciuridae; genus Callospermophilus; species Callospermophilus lateralis. Next base: position 83,374 of record NW_027513954.1, on the reverse strand, counting down.
TCCAAGTATCATCAAGATTGGGTGAAAAAATATTTGCTGGTATATCGGAAACTCTTTATTTCTTAGAAGCTTTGCAACACCTCTCAATGAAAGTAGTCTTCAACAGTCTGTGCCTAGGGCTACTTGAAGAGGAAACAAACCATAGAGACAAAACTGAGAACTCCTTTATTTTGTCAAGTTTCAAAGAGCTACTACAAACCATGTTGGATTTAGAGTTCAAAATTCATCTATCTATATATGAGAGAACAGAGTGAAACCTAAATATAAAAACTGCTACTGTAGACGAACGCTTCAACCTAGAAGAACAAAATTTGGAGAGCCAAGTGGGATCTGTGTACTGATCATTACCACCAAGTATCATCAAGATTGGGATAAAAAATATTTGCTGGTATTTCGGAAACTCGTTATTTCTTAGAGGCTTGGCAACCCCTCTCAATGAAAGTGCTTTTCCACAGTCTGTGCCTAGGGCGACTTGAAGAGGAAACAATCCATAGAGACAAAACTCAGAACTCCTTTATTTTGTCAAGTTTCAAAGAGCTACTACAAACCATGTTGGATTTAGAGTTCCAAATTCATCTATCTATATATGAGAGAACAGAGTGAAACCTAAATATAAAAACTGCTACTGTAGACGAACGCTTCAACCTAGAAGAACAAAATTTGGAGAGCCAAGTGGGATCTGTGTACTGATCATTACCACCAAGTATCATCAAGATTGGGATAAAAAATATTTGCTGGTTATTCGGAAACTCGTTATTTCTTAGAGGCTTGGCAACCCCTCTCAATGAAAGTGCTTTTCCACAGTCTGTGCCTAGGGCGACTTGAAGAGGAAACAAACCATAGAGACAAAACTCAGAACTCCTTTATTTTGTCACGTTTCAAAGAGCTACTACAATCCATGTTGGATTTAGAGTTCCAAATTCATCTATCTATATAGGAGAGAACAGAGAGAAACCTAAGTATAAAACCTGCTACTGCAGACGAACGCTTCAACCTCGAAGAACAAAATTTGGTGAGCCAACTGGGATCTGTGTACTGATCATTACCACCAAGTATCATCAAGATTGAGTGAAAAAATATATGCTGGTATTTCGGAAACTCGTAATTTCTTAGAAGCTTGGCAACCCCGCTCAGTGAAAGTGCTTTCCCACAGTCTGTGCCTAGGGCTACTTGAAGAGGAAACAAACCATAGAGACAAAATGAGAACTCCTTTATTTTTTCAAGTTTCAAGGAGCTACTACAAACCATGTTGGATTTAGAGTTCCAAATTCATATATCTATATATGAGAGAACAGAGGGAAACCCAAATAAAAACTGCTACTGTAGAAGAACGGATCAACCTAGAAGCACAAAATTTGGTGAGCCAAGTGGAATTTGTGTACTGATCATTACCACCAAGTATCATCAAGATTGGGTGAAAAAATATTTGCTGGTATTTCGGAAACACGTAATTTCTTAGAAGCTTGGCAACCCCTCTCAATGAAAGTGCTTTTCCACAGTCTGTGCCTACGGCTACTTGAAGAGGAAACAAAGCATAGAGACAAAACTGAGAACACCTTCATTTTGTCAAGTTTCAAAGAGCTACTACAAACCATGTTGGATTTAGAGTTCCAAATTCATCTAAGTATATAGGAGAGAACAGAGGGAAACCTATATATAAAAACTGCTACTGTAGACGAACGCTTCTACCTAGAAGAACAAAATTTGGTGAGCCAAGTGGGATTTGTGTACTGATCATTAGCAACAAGTATCATCAAGATTGGGTGAAAAAATATTTGCTGGTATTTCGGAAACTCGTTATTTCTTAGAAGCTTGGCAACCCCTCTCAATGAAAGTGCTTTTCCACAGTGTGTGCCTAGGGCTAATTGAAGAGGAAACAATCCATAGAGACAAAGCTGAGAAATCCTTTATTTTTTCAAGTTTCAAAGAGCTACTACAAACCATGTTGGATTTAGAGTTCCAAATTCATCTATCTATATATGAGAGAACAGTGAAACCTAAATATATAAACGGCTACTGTAGACGAACGCTTCAACCTAGAAGAACAAAATTTGGTGAGCCAAGTGGGATCTGTGTACTGATCATTACCTCCAAGTATCATCAAGATTGGGTGAAAAAATATTTGCTGGTATATCGGAAACTCTTTATTTCTTAGAAGCTTTGCAACACCTCTCAATGAAAGTAGTCTTCAACAGTCTGTGCCTAGGGCTACTTGAAGAGGAAACAAACCATAGAGACAAAACTCAGAACTCCTTTATTTTGTCAAGTTTCAAAGAGCTACTACAAACCATGTTGGATTTAGAGTTCAAAATTCATCTATCTATATATGAGAGAACAGAGTGAAACCTAAATATAAAAACTGCTACTGTAGACGAACGCTTCAACCTAGAAGAACAAAATTTGGAGAGCCAAGTGGGATCTGTGTACTGATCATTACCACCAAGTATCATCAAGATTGGGATAAAAAATATTTGCTGGTATTTCGGAAACTCGTTATTTCTTAGAGGCTTGGCAACCCCTCTCAATGAAAGTGCTTTTCCACAGTCTGTGCCTAGGGCGACTTGAAGAGGAAACAATCCATAGAGACAAAACTCAGAACTCCTTTATTTTGTCAAGTTTCAAAGAGCTACTACAAACCATGTTGGATTTAGAGTTCCAAATTCATCTATCTATATATGAGAGAACAGAGTGAAACCTAAATATAAAAACTGCTACTGTAGACGAACGCTTCAACCTAGAAGAACAAAATTTGGAGAGCCAAGTGGGATCTGTGTACTGATCATTACCACCAAGTATCATCAAGATTGGGATAAAAAATATTTGCTGGTATTTCGGAAACTCGTTATTTCTTAGAGGCTTGGCAACCCCTCTCAATGAAAGTGCTTTTCCACAGTCTGTGCCTAGGGCGACTTGAAGAGGAAACAAACCATAGAGACAAAACTCAGAACTCCTTTATTTTGTCAAGTTTCAAAGAGCTACTACAAACCATGTTGGATTTAGAGTTCCAAATTCATCTATCTATATATGAGAGAACAGAGTGAAACCTAAATATAAAAACTGCTACTGTAGACGAACGCTTCAACCTAGAAGAACAAATTTGGTGAGCCAAGTGGGATCTGTGTACTGATCATTACCACCAAGTATCATCAAGATTGGGTGAAAAAATATTTTCTGGTATTTCGGAAACTCGTTATTTCTTAGAAGCTTGGCAACCACTCTCAATGAAAGTGCTTTTCCACAGTCTGTGCCTAGGGCTACTTGAAGAGGAAACAAACCATAGAGACAAAACTCAGAACTCCTTTATTTTGTCACGTTTCAAAGAGCTACTACAATCCATGTTGGATTTAGAGTTCCAAATTCATCTATCTATATAGGAGAGAACAGAGAGAAACCTAAGTATAAAAACTGCTACTGCAGACGAACGCTTCAACCTCGAAGAACAAAATTTGGTGAGCCAACTGGGATCTGTGTACTGATCATTACCACCAAGTATCATCAAGATTGAGTGAAAAAATATATGCTGGTATTTCGGAAACTCGTAATTTCTTAGAAGCTTGGCAACCCCGCTCAGTGAAAGTGCTTTCCCACAGTCTGTGCCTAGGGCTACTTGAAGAGGAAACAAACCATAGAGACAAAATGAGAACTCCTTTATTTTTTCAAGTTTCAAGGAGCTACTACAAACCATGTTGGATTTAGAGTTACAAATTCATATATCTATATAGGAGAGAACAGAGGGAAACCTAAATATAAAAACTTCTACTGTAGGCGAACGCTTCAACCTAGAAGAACACAATTTGGTGAGCCAAGTGGGATTTGTGTACTGATCATTAGCAACCAGTATCATCAAGATTGGGTGAAAAAATATTTGCTGGTACTTCGGAAACTCATTATTTCTTAGAAGCTTGGCAACCCCTCTCAATGAAAGTGCTTTTCCAGAGTCTGCACCTAGGGCTACTTGAAGAGGAAACAAACCATAGAGACAAAACTCACAACTCCTTTATTTTGCCAAGTTTCAAAAAGCTACTACAATCCATGTTGGATTTAGAGTTCCAAATTCATCTATCTATATAGGAGAGAACAGAGAGAAACCTAAATATAAAAACTGCTACTGTAGACGAACGCTTCAACCTAGAAGAACAAAATTTGGTGAGCCAAGTGGGATCTGTGTACTGATCATTACCACCAAGAATCATCTAGACTGGGTGAAAAAATATTTGCTGGTATTTTGGAAACTCGTTATTTCTTAGAAGCTTGGCAACCCCTCTCAATGAAAGTGCTTTTCCACAGTCTGTGCCTAGGGCTACTTGAAGAGGAAACAAACCATAGAGACATAACTGAGAACTCCTTTATTTTGTCAAGTTTCAAAGAGCTACTACAATCCATGTTGGATTTAGAGTTCCAAATTCATCTATCTATATAGGAGAGAACAGAGAGAAACCTAAATATAAAAACTGCTACTGTAGACGAACGCTTCAACCTCGAAGAACAAAATTTGGTGAGCCAAGTGGGATTTGTGTACTGATCATTACCACCAAGTATCATCAAGATTGGGTGAAAAAATATTTGCTGGTATTTCGGAAACTTGTAATTTCTTAGAAGCTTGGCAAACTCTCTCAATGAAAGTGCTTTTCCACAGTCTGTGCCTAGGGCTACTTGAAGAGGAAACAAACCATAGAGACAAAACTGAGAACTCCTTTATTTTGTCAAGTTTCAAAGAGCTACTACAAACCATGTTGGATTTAGAGTTACAAATTCATATATCTATATAGGAGAGAACAGAGGGAAACCTAAATATAAAAACTTCTACTGTAGGCGAATGCTTCAACCTAGAAGAACACAATTTGGTGAGCCAAGTGGGATTTGTGTACTGATCATTAGCAACCAGTATCATCAAGATTGGGTGAAAAAATATTTGCTGGTACTTCGGAAACTCATTATTTCTTAGAAGCTTGGCAACCCCTCTCAATGTAAGTGCTTTTCCAGAGTCTGCGCCTAGGGCTACTTGAAGAGGAAACAAACCATAGAGACAAAACTCACAACTCCTTTATTTTTCCAAGTTTCAAAGAGCTACTACAATCCATGTTGGATTTAGAGTTCCAAATTCATCTATCTATATAGGAGAGAACAGAGAGAAACCTAAATATAAAAACTGCTACTGTAGACGAATGCTTCAACCTAGAAGAACAAAATTTGGTGATCCAAGTGGGATCTGTGTACTGATCATTACCACCAAGTATCATCAAGTTTGGGTGAAAAAAATATTTGCTGGTATTTCGGAAACTTGTAAATTCTTAGAAGCTTGGCAAACTCTCTCAATGAAAGTGGTTTTCCACAGTCTGTGCCTAGGGCTACTTGAAGAGGAAACAAACCATAGAGACAAATCTCAGAACTCCTTTCTTTTGTCAAGTTTCATAGAGCTACTACAAACCATGATGGATTTAGAGTTCCAAATTCATCTATCTATATATGAGAGAACAGAGTGAAACCTAAATATAAAAACTGCTACTGTAGACGAACGCTTCAACCTAGAAGAACAAAATTGGTGGAGCCAAGTGGGATTTGTGTACTGATCTTTAGCAACATGTATCTTCAAGATTGGGTGAAAAAATATTTGCTGGTATTTCGGAAACTCCTTATTTCTAGAAGCTTGGCATCCCTTCTCGATTAAAGTTCTTTTCCACAGTCTGTGCCTAGGCCTCTTGAAGAGGAAACAAACCATAGAGACAAAACTCAGAACTCCTTTATTTTGTCAAGTTTCAAAGAGCTACTACAAACCATGTTGGATTTAGAGTTCCAAATTCATCTATCTATATATGAGAGAACAGAGTGAAACCTAAATATAAAACGGCTACTGTAGACGAACGCTTCAACCTAGAAGAACAAAATTTGGTGAGCCAAGTGGGTACTGTGTACTGATCATTACCACCAAGTATCATCAAGATTGGGTGAAAAAATATTTGCTGATATTTCGGAAACTCGTTATTTCTTAGAAGATTGGCAACCCCTCTCAATGAAAGTGGTTTTCCACAGTCTGTGCCTAGGGCTACTTGAAGAGGAAACAAACCATAGAGACAAAACTCAGAACTCTTTATTTTGTCAAGTTTCAAAGAGCTACTACAAACCATGTTGGATTTAGACTTCCAAATTCATCTATCTAAATATGAGAGAACAGAGTGAAACCTAAATATAAAAACGGCTACTGTAGACGAACGCTTCAACCTAGAAGAACAAAATTTGGTGAGCCAAGTGGGATTTTTGTACTGATCATTAGCAACATGGATCATCAAGATTGGGTAAAAAAATATTTGCTGGTATTTCAGAAACTCGTTATTTCTTAGAAGCTTGGCAACCCCTCTCAAAGAAAGTGCTTTTCCACAGTGTGTGCCTAGTGCTAATTGAAGAGGAAACAATCCATAGAGACAAAACTCAGAACTCCTTTATTTTGTCAAGTTTCAAAGAGCTACTACAAACCATGTTGGATTTAGAGTTCCAAATTCATCTATCTATACAGGAGAGAACAGAGGGAAACCTAAATATAAAAACTGCTACTGTAGACGAACGCTTCAAACTAGAAGAACACAATTTGGTGAGCCAAGTGGGATTTGTGTACTGATCATTAGCAACAAGTATCATCAAGATTGGGTAAAAAAATATTTGCTGGTACTTCGGAAACTCGTTATTTCTTAGAAGATTGGCAACCCCTCTCAATGAAATTGCTTTTCCAGATTCTGCGCCTAGGGCTACTTGAAGAGGAAACAAACCAAAGAGACAAAACTCAGAACTCCTTTATTTTGTCAAGTGTCGAAGAGCTACTACAAACCATGTTGGATTTAGAGTTCCAAATTCATCTATCTAAATATGAGAGAACAGAGTGAAACCTAAATATAAAAACGGCTACTGTAGACGAACGCTTCAACCTAGAAGAACAAAATTTGGTGAGCCAAGTGGGATTTTTGTACTGATCATTAGCAACATGGATCATCAAGATTGGGTAAAAAAATATTTGCTGGTATTTCAGAAACTCGTTATTTCTTAGAAGCTTGGCAACCCCTCTCAAAGAAAGTGCTTTTCCACAGTGTGTGCCTAGTGCTAATTGAAGAGGAAACAATCCATAGAGACAAAACTGAGAACTCCTTTATTTTGTCAAGTTTCAAAGAGCTACTACAAACCATGTTGGATTTAGAGTTCCAAATTCATCTATCTATACAGGAGAGAACAGAGGGAAACCTAAATATAAAAACTGCTACTGTAGACGAACGCTTCAAACTAGAAGAACACAATTTGGTGAGCCAAGTGGGATTTGTGTACTGATCATTAGCAACAAGTATCATCAAGATTGGGTGAAAAAATATTTGCTGGTACTTCGGAAACTCGTTATTTCTTAGAAGCTTGGCAACCCCTCTCAATGAAATTGCTTTTCCAGATTCTGCGCCTAGGGCTACTTGAAGAAGAAACAAACCAAAGAGACAAAACTCAGAACTCCTTTATTTTGTCAAGTTTCAAAGAGCTACTACAAACAATGTTGGATTTAGAGTTCCAAATTCATCTATCTATATAGGAGAGAACAAAGATATACCTAAATATAAAAACTGCTATTGTTGACGAACGCTTCAACCTAGACGAACAAAATTTGGTGAGCCAAGTGGGATTTGTGTACTGATCATTACCACCAAGTATGATCAAGATTGGGTGAAAAAACATTTGCTGGTATTATGGAAACTCGTTATTTCTTAGAAGCTTGGCAACCCATCTCAATGAAAGTGCTTCCACAGTCTGTGCCTAGGGCTACTTGAAGAGGAAACAAACCATAGAGACAAAACTGAGAACTCCTTTATTTTTTCAAGTTTCAAAGAACTACTACAATCCATGTTGGATTTAGAGTTCCAAATTCATCTACCTATATAGGAGAGAACAGAGAGAAACCTAAATATAAAAACTGCTACTGTAGACGAACGCTTCAACCTAGAAGAACAAAATTTGGTGAGCCAAGTGGGATTTGTGTACTGATCATTACCACCAAGTATCATCAAGATTGGGTGAAAAAATATTTGCTGGTATTTCGGAAACTCGTTATTTCTTAGAAGCTTGGCAACCCCTCTCAATGAAAGTGCTTTTCCAGAGTCTGCGCCTAGGGCTACTTGAAGAGGAAACAAACCATAGAGACAAAACTCACAACTCCTTTATTTTGTCAAGTTTCAAAGAGCTACTACAAACCATGTTGGATTTAGAGTTCCAAATTCATCTATCTATATAGGAGAGAACAGAGTGAAACCTAAATATAAAAACTGCTACTGTAGACGAACGCTTCAACCTAGAAGAACAAAATTTGGTGATCAAAGTGGGATCTGTGTACTGATCATTACCACCAAGTATCATCAAGATTGGGTGAAAAAATATTTGCTGATATTTCGGAAACTTGTAATTTCTTAGAAGCTTATCAAACTCTCTCAATGAAAGTGCTTTTCCACAGTCTGTGCCTAGGGCTACTTGAAGAGGAAACAAACCATAGAGACAAAACAGAGAACTCCTTTATTTTGTCAAGTTTCAAAGAGCTACTACAAATATGTTGGATTTAGAGTTCCAAATTCATCTATCTATATATGAGAGAACAGAGGGAAACCTAAATATAAAAACTTCTACTGAAGGCGAACGCTTCAACCTAGAAGAACACAATTTGGTGAGCCAAGTGGGATTTGTGTACTGATCATTAGCAACCAGTATCATCAAGATTGGGTGAAAAAATATTTGTTGGTACTTCGGAAACTCGTTATTTCTTAGAAGCTTGGCAACCCCTCTCAATGAAAGTGCTTTTCCAGAGTCTGCGCCTAGGGCTACTTGAAGAGGAAACAAATCATAGAGACAAAACTCACAACTCCTTTATTTTGTCAAGTTTCAAAGAGCTACTACAATCCATGTTGGATTTAGAGTTCCAAATTCATCTATCTATATAGGAGAGAACAGAGAGAAACCTAAATATAAAAACTGCTACTGTAGACGAACGCTTCAACCTAGAAGAACAAAATTTGGTGAGCCAAGTGGGATTTGTGTACTGATCATTACCACCAAGTATCATCAAGATTGGGTAAAAAAATATTGGCTGGTATTTCGGAAACTTGTAATTTCTTAGAAGCTTTGCAAACTCTCTCAATGAAAGTGCTTTTCCACAGTCTGTGCCTAGGGCTACTTGAAGAGGAAACAAACCATAGAGACAAAACTGAGAACTCCTTTATTTTGTCAAGTTTCAAAGAGCTACTACAAACCATGTTGGATTGAGAGTTACAAATTCATATATCTATATAGGAGAGAACAGAGGGAAACCTAAATATAAAAACTTCTACTGTAGGCGAACGCTTCAACCTAGAAGAACACAATTTGGTGAGCCAAGTGGGATTTGTGTACTGATCATTAGCAACCAGTATCATCAAGATTGGGTGAAAAAATATTTGCTGGTACTTCGGAAACTCGTTATTTCTTAGAAGCTTGGCAACCCCTCTCAATGAAAGTGCTTTTCCAGAGTCTGCGCCTAGGGCTACTTGAAGAGGAAACAAACCATAGAGACAAAACTCACAACTCCTTTATTTTGTCAAGTTTCAAAGAGCTACTACAATCCATGTTGGATTTAGAGTTCCAAATTCATGTATCTATATAGGAGAGAACAGAGAGAAACATAAATATAAAAACTGCTACTGTAGACGAACGCTTCAACCTAGAAGAACAAAATTTGGTGAGCCAAGTGGGATCTGTGTACTGATCATTACCACCAAGTATCATCAAGATTGGGTAAAAAAATATTGGCTGGTATTTCGGAAACTTGTAATTTCTTAGAAGCTTGGCAAACTCTCTCAATGAAAGTGCTTTTCCACAGTCTGTGCCTAGGGCTACTTGAAGAGGAAACAAGCCATAGAGACAAAACTGAGAACTCCTTTATTTTGTCAAGTTTCAAAGAGCTACTACAAACCATGTTGGATTGAGAGTTACAAATTCATATATCTATATAGGAGAGAACAGAGGGAAACCTAAATATAAAAACTTCTACTGTAGGCGAACGCTTCAACCTAGAAGAACACAATTTGGTGAGCCAAGTGGGATTTGTGTAGTGATCATTAGCAACCAGTATCATCAAGATTGGGTGAAAAAATATTTGCTGGTACTTCGGAAACTCGTTATTTCTTAGAAGCTTGGCAACCCCTCTCAATGAAAGTGCTTTTCCAGAGTCTGCGCCTAGGGCTACTTGAAGAGGAAACAAACCATAGAGACAAAACTCACAACTCCTTTATTTTGTCAAGTTTCAAAGAGCTACTACAATCCATGTTGGATTTAGAGTTCCAAATTCATGTATCTATATAGGAGAGAACAGAGAAACCTAAATATAAAAACTGCTACTGTAGACGAATGCTTCAACCTAGAAGAACAAAATTTGGTGAGAAAAGTGGGATCTGTGTACTGATCATTACCACCAAGTATCATCAAGATTGGGTGAAAAAATATTTGCTGGTATTTCGGAAACTCGTTATTTCTTAGAAGCTTGGCAACCCCTCTCAATGAAAGTGCTTTTCCACAGTCTGTGCCTAGGGCTACTTGAAGAGGAAACAAACCATAGAGACAAAACTTAGAACTCCTTTATTTTGTCATATTTCAAAGAGCTACTACAATCCATGTTGGATTTATACTTCCAAATTCATCTTTCTATATAGGAGAGAACAGAGAGAAACCTAAATATAAAAACTGCTACTGTAGACGAACGCTTCAACCTAGAAGAACAAAATTAGGTGAGCCAAGTGGGATTTGTGTACTGATCATTACCACCAAGTATCATCAAGATTGGGTGAAAAAATATTAGCTGGTATTTCGGAAACTTGTAATTTCTTAGCAGCTTGGCAAACTCTCTCAATGAAAGTGCTTTTCCACAGTCTGTGCCTAGGGCTACTTGAAGAGGAAACAAACTATAGAGACAAAACTGAGAACTCCTTTATTTTGTCAAGTTTCAAAGAGCTACTACAATCCATGTAGGATTTAGAGATCCAAATTCATCTATCTATATAGGAGAGAACAGAGAGAAACCTAAATATAAAAACTGCTACTGTAGACGAACGCTTCAACCTAGAAGAAAAAAATTTGGTGAGCCAAGTGGGATCTGTGTACTGATCATTACCACCAAGTATCATCAAGATTGGGTGAAAAAATATTTGCTGGTATTTCGGAAACTCGTTATTTCTTAGAAGCTTGGCAACCCCTCTCAATGAAAGTGCTTTTCCACAGTCTGTGCCTAGGGCTACTTGAAGAGGAAAAAAACCATAGAGACAAAACTTAGAACTCCTTTATTTTGTCAAGTTTCAAAGAGCTACTACAATCCATGTTGGATTTATAGTTCCAAATTCATCTATCTATATAGGAGAGAACAGAGAGAAACCTAAATATAAAAACTGCTACTGTAGACGAACGCTTCAACCTAGAAGAACAAAATTTGGTGAGCCAAGTGGGATTTGTTTACTGATCATTATCACCAAGTATCATCAAGATTGGGTGAAAAAATATTTGCTGGTATTTCGGAAACTTGTAATTTCTTAGAAGCTTGGCAAACTCTCTCAATGAAAGTGCTTTTCCACAGTCTGTGCCTAGGGCTACTTGAAGAGGAAACAAACCATAGAGACAAAACTGAGAACTCCTTTATTTTGTCAAGTTTCAAAGAGCTACTACAAACCATGTTGGATTGAGAGTTACAAATTCATATATCTATATAGGAGAGAACAGAGGGAAACCTAAATATAAAAACTTCTACTGTAGGCGAACGCTTCAACCTAGAAGAACACAATTTGGTGAGCCAAGTGGGATTTGTGTACTGATCATTAGCAACCAGTATCATCAAGATTGGGTGAAAAAATATTTGCTGGTACTTCGGAAACTCGTTATTTCTTAGAAGCTTGGCAACCCCTCTCAATGAAAGTGCTTTTCCAGAGTCTGCGCCTAGGGCTACTTGAAGAGGAAACAAACCATAGAGACAAAAGTCACAACTCCTTTATTTTGTCAAGTTTCAAAGAGCTACTACAATCCATGTTGGATTTAGAGTTCCAAATTCATGTATCTATATAGGAGAGAACAGAGAGAAACCTAAATATAAAAACTGCTACTGTAGACGAACGCTTCAACCTAGAAGAACAAAATTTGGTGAGCCAAGTGGGATCTGTGTACTGATCATTACCACCAAGTATCATCAAGATTGGGTGAAAAAATATTAGCTGGTATTTCGGAAACTCGTTATTTCTTAGAAGCTTGGCAACCCCTCTCAATGAAAGTGCTTTTCCACAGTCTGTGCCTAGGGCTACTTGAAGAGGAAACAAACCATAGAGACAAAACTTAGAACTCCTTTATTTTGTCATATTTCAAAGAGCTACTACAATACATGTTGGATTTATACTTCCAAATTCATCTTTCTATATAGGAGAGAACAGAGAGAAACCTAAATATAAAAACTGCTACTGTAGACGAACGCTTCAACCTAGAAGAACAAAATTTGGTGAGCCAAGTGGGATTTGTGTACTGATCATTACCACCAAGTATCATCAAGATTGGGTGAAAAAATATTAGCTGGTATTTCGGAAACTTGTAATTTCTTAGCAGCTTGGCAAACTCTCTCAATGAAAGTGCTTTTCCACAGTCTGTGCCTAGGGCTACTTGAACAGGAAACAAACTATAGAGACAAAACTGAGAACTCCTTTATTTTGTCAAGTTTCAAAGAGCTACTACAAACCATGTTGGATTTAGAGTTACAAATTCATATATCTATATAGGAGAGAACAGAGGGAAACCTAAATATAAAAACTTCTACTGTAGGCGAACGATTCAACCTAGAAGAACACAATTTGGTGAGCCAAGTGGGATTTGTGTACTGATCATTAGCAACCAGTATCATCAAGATTGGGTGAAAAAATATTTGCTGGTACTTCGGAAACTCGTTATTTCTTAGAAGCTTGGCAACCCCTCTCAATGAAAGTGCTTTTCCAGAGTCTGCGCCTAGGGCTACTTGAAGAGGAAACAAACCATAGAGACAAAACTCACAGCTCCTTTATTTTGTCAAGTTTCAAAGAGCTACTACAATCCATGTTGGATTTAGAGTTCCAAATTCATCTATCTATATAGGAGAGAACAGAGAGAAACCTAAATATAAAAACTGCTACTGTAGACGAACGCTTCAACCTAGAAGAACAAAATTTGGTGAGCCAAGTGGGATCTGTGTACTGATCATTACCACCAAGTATCATCAAGATTGGGTGAAAAAATATTTGCTGATATTTCGGAAACTCGTTATTTCTTAGAAGCTTGGCAACCCCTCTCAATGAAAGTGCTTCTCCACAGTCTGTGCCTTTGGCTACTTGAAGAGGAAACAAACCATAGAGACAAAACTGAGAACTCCTTTATTTTGTCAAGTTTCAAAGAGCTACTACAATCCATGTTGGATTTAGAGTTCCAAATTCATCTATCTATATAGGAGAGAACAGAGAGAAACCTAAATATAAAAACTGCTACTGTAGACGAACGCTTCAACCTAGAAGAACAAAATTTGGTGATCCAAGTGGGATCTGTGTACTGATCATTACCACCAAGTATCATCAAGATTGGGTGAAAAAATATTTGCTGGTATTTCGGAAACTCGTTATTTCTTAGAACCTTGGCAACCCCTCTCAATGAAAGTGCTTTTCCAGAGTCTGCGCCTAGGGCTACTTGAAGAGGAAACAAACCATAGAGACAAAACTCACAACTCCTTTATTTTGTCAAGTTTCAAAGAGCTACTACAATCCATGTTGGATTTAGAGATCCAAATTCATCTATCTATATAGGAGAGAACAGAGAGAAACCTAAATATAAAAACTGCTACTGTAGACGAACGCTTCAACCTAGAAGAACAAAATTTGGTGAGCCAAGTGGGATCTGTGTACTGATCATTACCACCAAGTATCATCAAGATTGGGTGAAAAAATATTTGCTGGTATTTCGGAAACTCGTTATTTCTTAGAAGCTTGGCAACCCCTCTCAATGAAAGTGCTTTTCCACAGTCTGTGCCTAGGGCTACTTGAAGAGGAAAAAAACCATAGAGACAAAACTTAGAACTCCTTTATTTTGTCAAGTTTCAAAGAGCTACTACAATCCATGTTGGATTTATAGTTCCAAATTCATCTATCTATATAGGAGAGAACAGAGAGTAACCTAAATATATAAACTGCTACTGTAGACGAACGCTTCAGCCTAGAAGAACAAAATTTGGTGATCCAAGTGTGATCTGTGTACTGATCATTACCACCAAGTATCATCAAGATTGGGTGAAAAAATATTTGCTGATATTTCGGAAACTTGTAATTTCTTAGAAGCTTGGCAAACTCTCTCAATGAAAGTGCTTTTCCACAGTCTGTGCCTTGGGCTACTTGAAGAGGAAACAAACCATAGAGACAAAACAGAGAACTCCTTTATTTTGTCAAGTTTCAAAGAGCTACTACAAACCATGTTGGATTTAGAGTTACAAATTCATATATCTATATAGGAGAGAACAGAGGGAAACCTAAATATAAAAACTTCTACTGTAGGCGAACGCTTCAACCTAGAAGAACACAATTTGGTGAGCCAAGTGGGATTTGTGTACTGATCATTAGCAACCAGTATCATCAAGATTGGGTGAAAAATAATTTGCTGGTACTTGGGAAACTCGTTATATCTTAGAAGTTTATCAACCCCTCTCAATGAAAGTGCTTTTCCAGAGTCTGCGCATAGGGCTTCTTGAAGAGGAAACAGACCATCGAGAAAAAAACTCAGAACTCCTTTATTTTGTCAAGTTTCAAAGAGCTACTACAAACCATGTTGGATTTAGAGTTCCAAATTCATCTATCTATATAGGAGAGAACAGAGTGAAACCTAAATATAAAAACTGCTACTGTAGACGAACGCTTCAACCTTGAAGAACAAAATTTGGTGAGCCAAGTGGGATCTGTGTACTGATCATTACCACCAAGTATCATCAAGATTGGGTGAAAAAATATTTGCTGGTATTTTGGAAACTCGTTATTTCTTAGAAGCTTGGCAACCCCTCTCAATGAAATTGCTTTTCCACAGTCTGTGCCTAGGGCTATTTGAAGAGGAAACAAACCATAGAGACAAAACTGAGAACTCCTTTATTTTGTCAAGTTTCTAAGAGCTACTACAAACCATGTTGGATTTAGAGTTCCAAATTCATCTATCTATATATGAGAGAACAGAGTGAAACCTAAATATAAAAACGGCTACTGTAGACGAACGCTTCAACCTAGAAGAACAAAATTTGGTGAGCCAAGTGGGTACTGTGTACTGATCATTACCACCAAGTATCATCAAGATTGGGTGAAAAAATATTTGCTGATATTTCGGAAACTCGTTATTTCTTAGAAGATTGGCAACCCCTCTCAATGAAAGTGGTTTTCCACAGTCTGTGCCTAGGGCTACTTGAAGAGGAAACAAACCATAGAGACAAAACTCAGAACTCTTTATTTTGTCAAGTTTCAAAGAGGTACTACAAACCATGTTGGATTTAGAGTTCCAAATTCATCTATCTAAATATGAGAGAACAGAGTGAAACCTAAATATAAAAACGGCTACTGTAGACGAACGCTTCAACCTAGAAGAACAAAATTTGGTGAGCCAAGTGGGATTTTTGTACTGATCATTAGCAACATGGATCATCAAGATTGGGTAAAAAAATATTTGCTGGTATTTCAGAAACTCGTTATTTCTTAGAAGCTTGGCAACCCCTCTCAAAGAAAGTGCTTTTCCACAGTGTGTGCCTAGTGCTAATTGAAGAGGAAACAATCCATAGAGACAAAACTGAGAACTCCTTTATTTTGTCAAGTTTCAAAGAGCTACTACAAACCATGTTGGATTTAGAGTTCCAAATTCATCTATCTATACAGGAGAGAACAGAGGGAAACCTAAATATAAAAACTGCTACTGTAGACGAACGCTTCAAACTAGAAGAACACAATTTGGTGAGCCAAGTGGGATTTGTGCACTGATCATTAGCAACAAGTATCATCAAGATTGGGTGAAAAAATATTTGCTGGTACTTCGGAAACTCGTTATTTCTTAGAAGCTTGGCAACCCCTCTCAATGAAATTGCTTTTCCAGATTCTGCGCCTAGGGCTACTTGAAGAGGAAACAAACCAAAGAGACAAAACTCAGAACTCCTTTATTTTGTCAAGTTTCAAAGAGCTACTAAAAACCATGTTGGATTTAGAGTTCCAAATTCATCTATCTATATATGAGAGAACAGAGTGAAACCTAAATATAAACACTGCTACTATAGACGAACACTTCAACCTAGAAGAACAAAATTTGGTGAGCCAAGTGGGAACTGTTTACTGATCATTCCCACCAAGTATCATCAAGATTGGGTGAAAAAATATTTGCTGGTATTTCGGAAACTCGTTATTTCTTAGAAGCTTGGCAACCCATCTCAATGAAAGTGCTTTTCCACAGTCTGTGCCTAGGGCTACTTGAAGAGGAAACAAATCATAGAGACAAAACTGAGAACTCCTTTATTTTGTCAAGTTTCAAAGAGCTACTACAATCCATGTTGGATTTAAAGTTCCAAATTCATCTATCTATATAGGAGAGAACAGAGAGAAACCTAAATATAAAAACTGCTGCTGTAGACGAACGCTTCAACCTAGAAGAACAAAATTTGGTGAGCCAAGTGGGATTTGTGTACTGATCATTACCACCAAGTATCATCAAGATTGGGTGAAAAAAATATTTGCTGGTATTTTGGAAACACGTTATTTCTTAGAATCTTGGCAAACCCTCTCAATGAAAGTGCTTTTCCAGAGTCTGCGCCTAGGGCTACTTGAAGAGGAAACAAACCATAGAGACAAAACTCACAACTCTTTTATTTTGTCAAGTTTCAAAGAGCTACTACAATCCATGTTGTATTTAGAGTTCCAAATTCATCTATCTATATAGGAGAGAACAGAGAGAAACATAAATATAAAAACTGCTACTGTAGACGAACGCTTCAACCTAGAAGAACAAAATTTTTTGAGCCAAGTGGGATTTGTGTACTGATCATTACCACCAAGTATCATCAAGATTGGGTAAAAAAATATTGGCTGGTATTTCGGAAACTTGTAATTTCTTAGAAGCTTGGCAAACTCTCTCAATGAAAGTGCTTTTCCACAGTCTGTGCCTAGGGCTACTTGAAGAGGAAACAAACCATAGAGACAAAACTGAGAACTCCTTTATTTTGTCAAGTTTCAAAGAGCTACTACAAACCATGTTGGATTTAGAGTTGCAAATTCATATATCTATATAGGAGAGAACAGAGGGAAACCTAAATATAAAAACTTCTACTGTAGGCGAACGCTTCAACCTAGAAGAACACAATTTGGTGAGCCAAGTGGGATTTGTGTAGTGATCATTAGCAACCAGTATCATCAAGATTGGGTGAAAAAATATTTGCTGGTACTTCGGAAACTCGTTATTTCTTAGAAGCTTGGCAACCCCTCTCAATGAAAGTGCTTTTCCAGAGTCTGCGCCTAGGGCTACTTGAAGAGGAAACAAACCATAGAGACAAAACTCACAACTCCTTTATTTTGTCAAGTTTCAAAGAGCTACTACAATCCATGTTGGATTTAGAGTTCCAAATTCATCTATCTATATAGGAGAGAACAGAGAGATACCTAAATATAAAAACTGCTACTGTAGACGAACGCTTCAACCTAGAAGAACAAAATTTGGTGAGCCAAGTGGGATCTGTGTACTGATCATTACCACCAAGTATCATCAAGATTGGGTGAAAAAATATTTGCTGGTATTTCGGAAACTCGTTATTTCTTAGAAGCTTGGCAACCCCTCTCAATGAAAGTGCTTTTCCACAGTCTGTGCCTAGGGCTACTTGAAGAGGAAAAAAAACATAGAGACAAAACTTAGAACTCCTTTATTTTGTCAAGTTTCAAAGAGCTACTACAATCCATGTTGGATTTATTGTTCCAAATTCATCTATCTATATAGGAGAGAACAGAGAGAAACCTAAATATAAAAACTGCTACTGTAGACGAACGCTTCAACCTAGAAGAACAAAATTTGGTGAGCCAAGTGGGATTTGTGTACTGCTCATTACCACCAAGTATCATCAACATTGGGTGAAAAAATATTTGCTGGTATTTCAGAAACTTGTAATTTCTTAGAAGCTTGGCGAACTCTCTCAATGAAAGTGCTTTTCCACAGTCTGTGCCTTGGGCTACTTGAAGAGGAAACAAACCATAGAGACAAAACAGAGAACTCCTTTATTTTGTCAAGTTTCAAAGAGCTACTACAAACCATGTTGGATTTAGAGTTCCAAATTCATCTATCTATATATGAGAGAACAGAGTGAAACCTAAATATGAAAACGGCTACTGTAGACGAACGCTTCAACCTAGAGGAACAAAATTTGGTGAGCCAAGTGGGTACTGTGTACTGATCATTACCACCAAGTATCATCAAGATTGGGTGAAAAAATATTTGCTGATATTTCGGAAACTCGTTATTTCTTAGAAGTTTGGCAACCCCTCTCAATGAAAGTGGTTTTCCACAGTCTGTGCCTAGGGCTACTTGAAGAGGAAACAAACCATAGAGACAAAACTCAGAACTCTTTATTTTGTCAAGTTTCAAAGAGCTACTACAAACCATGTTGGATTTAGAGTTCCAAATTCATCTATCTAAATATGAGAGAACAGAGTGAAACCTAAATATAAAAACGGCTACTGTAGACGAACGCTTCAACCTAGAAGAACAAAATTTGGTGAGCCAAGTGGGATTTTTGTACTGATCATTAGCAACATGGATCATCAAGATTGGGTGAAAAAATATTTGCTGGTATTTCAGAAACTCGTTATGTCTTAGAAGCTTGGCAACCCCTCTCAAAGAAAGTGCTTTTCCACAGTGTGTGCCTAGTGCTAATTGAAGAGGAAACAATCCATAGAGACAAAACTGAGAACTCCTTTATTTTGTCAAGTTTCAAAGAGCTACTACAAACCATGTTGGATTTAGAGTTCCAAATTCATCTATCTATACAGGAGAGAACAGAGGGAAACCTAAATATAAAAACTGCTACTGTAGACGAACGCTTCAACCTAGAAGAACACAATTTGGTGAGCCAAGTGGGATTTGTGTACTGATCATTAGCAACAAGTATCATCAAGATTGGGTGAAAAAATATTTGCTGGTACTTCGGAAACTCGTTATTTCTTAGAAGCTTGGCAACCCCTCTCAATGAAATTGCTTTTCCAGATTCTGCGCCTAGGGCTACTTGAAGAGGAAACAAACCATAGAGACAAAACTCAGAACTCCTTTATTTTGTCAAGTTTCAAAGAGCTACTACAAACCATGTTGGATTTAGAGTTCCAAATTCATCTATCTATATATGAGAGAACAGAGTGAAACCTAAATATAAAAACTGCGACTGTAGACGAATGCTTCAACCTAGAAGAACAAAATTTGGTGAGCCAAGTGGGAACTGTTTACTGATCATTCCCACCAAGTATCATCAAGATTGGGTGAAAAAATATTTGCTGGTATTTCGGAAACTCGTTATTTCTTAGAAGCTTGGCAACCCATCTCAATGAAAGTGCTTTTCCACAGTCTGTGCCTAGGGCGACTTGAAGAGGAAACAAATCATAGAGACAAAACTGAGAACTCCTTTATTTTGTCAAGTTTCAAAGAGCTACTACAATCCATGTTGGATTTAAAGTTCCAAATTCATCTATCTATATAGGAGAGAACAGAGAGAAACCTAAATATAAAAACTGCTGCTGTAGACGAACGCTTCAACCTAGAAGAACAAAATTTGGTGAGCCAAGTGGGATTTGTGTACTGATCATTACCACCAAGTATCATCAAGATTGGGTGAAAAAAATATTTGCTGGTATTTTGGAAACACGTTATTTCTTGGAAGCTTGGCAACCCATCTCAATGAAAGTGCTTACACAGTCTGTGCCTAGGGCTACTTGAAGAGGAAACAAACCATAGAGACAAAACTGAGAACTCCTTTATTTTGTCAAGTTTCAAAGAGCTACTACAATCCATGTTGGATTTAAAGTTCCAAATTCATCTATCTATATAGGAGAGAACAGAGAGAAACCTAAATATAAAAACTGCTGCTGTAGACGAACGCTTCAACCTAGAAGAACAAAATTTGGTGAGCCAAGTGGGATTTGTGTACTGATCATTACCACTAAGTATCATCAAGATTGGGTGAAAAAAATATTTGCTGGTATTTTGGAAACCCGTTATTTCTTAGAATCTTTGCAACCCCTCTCAATGAAAGTGCTTTTCAAGAGTCTGCGCCTAGGGCTACTTGAAGAGGAAACAAACCATAGAGACAAAACTCACAACTCTTTTATTTTGTCAAGTTTCAAAGAGCTACTACAATCCATGTTGGATTTAGAGTTCCAAATTCATCTATCTATATAGGAGAGAACAGAGAGAAACATAAATATAAAAACTGCTACTGTAGACGAACGCTTCAACCTAGAAGAACAAAATTTGGTGAGCCAAGTGGGATTTGTGTACTGATCATTACCACCAAGTATCATCAAGATTGGGTAAAAAAATATTGGCTGGTATTTCGGAAACTTGTAATTTCTTAGAAGCTTGGGAAACTCTCTCAATGAAAGTGCTTTTCCACAGTCTGTGCCTAGGGCTACTTGAAGAGGAAAC
The DNA here is from genome assembly GCF_048772815.1 of Callospermophilus lateralis. Lineage (NCBI taxonomy): Eukaryota > Metazoa > Chordata > Mammalia > Rodentia > Sciuridae > Callospermophilus > Callospermophilus lateralis. The sequence continues at coordinate 62,662 of NW_027513954.1, read as the reverse complement.
AAACCATAGAGACAAAACTGAGAACTCCTTTATTTTGTCAAGTTTCAAAGAGCTACTACAAACCATGTTGGATTTAGAGTTGCAAATTCATATATCTATATAGGAGAGAACAGAGGGAAACCTAAATATAAAAACTTCTACTGTAGGCGAACGCTTCAACCTAGAAGAACACAATTTGGTGAGCCAAGTGGGATTTGTGTAGTGATCATTAGCAACCAGTATCATCAAGATTGGGTGAAAAAATATTTGCTGGTACTTCGGAAACTCGTTATTTCTTAGAAGCTTGGCAACCCCTCTCAATGAAAGTGCTTTTCCAGAGTCTGCGCCTAGGGCTACTTGAAGAGGAAACAAACCATAGAGACAAAACTTAGAACTCCTTTATTTTGTCAAGTTTCAAAGAGCTACTACAATCCATGTTGGATTTATTGTTCCAAATTCATCTATCTATATAGGAGAGAACAGAGAGAAACCTAAATATAAAAACTGCTACTGTAGACGAACGCTTCAACCTAGAAGAACAAAATTTGGTGAGCCAAGTGGGATTTGTGTACTGATCATTACCACCAAGTGTCATCAACATTGGGTGAAAAAATATTTGCTGGTATTTCGGAAACTTGTAATTTCTTAGAAGCTTGGCAAACTCTCTCAATGAAAGTGCTTTTCCACAGTCTGTGCCTTGGGCTACTTGAAGAGGAAACAAACCATAGAGACAAAACAGAGAACTCCTTTATTTTGTCAAGTTTCAAAGAGCTACTACAAACCATGTTGGATTTAGAGTTCCAAATTCATCTATCTATATATGAGAGAACAGAGTGAAACCTAAATATAAAAACTGCTACTGTAGACGAACGCTTCAACCTAGAAGAACAAAATTTGGTGAGCCAAGTGGGATCTGTATACTGATCATTACCACCAAGTATCATCAAGATTGGGTGAAAAAATATTTGCTGGTATTTTGGAAACTCGTTATTTCTTAGAAGCTTGGCAACCCCTCTCAATGAAATTGCTTTTCCACAGTCTGTGCCTAGGGCTATTTGAAGAGGAAACAAACCATAGAGACAAAACTGACAACTCCTTTATTTTGTCAAGTTTCTAAGAGCTACTACAAACCATGTTGGATTTAGAGTTCCAAATTCATCTATCTATATATGAGAGAACAGAGTGAAACCTAAATATAAAAACGGCTACTGTAGACGAACGCTTCAACCTAGAGGAACAAAATTTGGTGAGCCAAGTGGGTACTGTGTGCTGATCATTACCACCAAGTATCATCAAGATTGGGTGAAAAAATATTTGCTGATATTTCGGAAACTCGTTATTTCTTAGAAGTTTGGCAACCCCTTTCAATGAAAGTGGTTTTCCACAGTCTGTGCCTAGGGCTACTTGAAGAGGAAACAAACCATAGAGACAAAACTCAGAACTCTTTATTTTGTCAAGTTTCAAAGAGCTACTACAAACCATGTTGGATTTAGAGTTCCAAATTCATCTATCTAAATATGAGAGAACAGAGTGAAACCTAAATATAAAAACTGCTACTGTAGACGAACGCTTCAACCTAGAAGAACAAAATTTGGTGAGCCAAGTGGGAACTGTTTACTGATCATTCCCACCAAGTATCATCAAGATTGGGTGAAAAAATATTTGCTGGTATTTCGGAAACTCGTTATTTCTTAGAAGCTTGGCAACCCATCTCAATGAAAGTGCTTTTCCACAGTCTGTGCCTAGGGATACTTTAAGAGGAAACAAATCATAGAGTCAAAACTGAGAACTCCTTTATTTTGTCAAGTTTCAAAGAGCTACTACAATCCATGTTGGATTTAAAGTTCCAAATTCATCTATCTATATAGGAGAGAACAGAGAGAAACCTAAATATAAAAACTGCTGCTGTAGACGAACGCTTCAACCTAGAAGAACAAAATTTGGTGAGCCAAGTGGGATTTGTGTACTGATCATTACCACCAAGTATCATCAAGATTGGGTGAAAAAAATATTTGCTGGTATTTTGGAAACACGTTATTTCTTGGAAGCTTGGCAACCCATCTCAATGAAAGTGCTTACACAGTCTGTGCCTAGGGCTACTTGAAGAGGAAACAAACCATAGAGACAAAACTGAGAACTCCTTTATTTTGTCAAGTTTCAAAGAGCTACTACAATCCATGTTGGATTTAAAGTTCCAAATTCATCTATCTATATAGGAGAGAACAGAGAGAAACCTAAATATAAAAACTGCTGCTGTAGACGAACGCTTCAACCTAGAAGAACAAAATTTGGTGAGCCAAGTGGGATTTGTGTACTGATCATTACCACTAAGTATCATCAAGATTGGGTGAAAAAAATATTTGCTGGTATTTTGGAAACCCGTTATTTCTTAGAATCTTTGCAACCCCTCTCAATGAAAGTGCTTTTCAAGAGTCTGCGCCTAGGGCTACTTGAAGAGGAAACAAACCATAGAGACAAAACTCACAACTCTTTTATTTTGTCAAGTTTCAAAGAGCTACTACAATCCATGTTGGATTTAGAGTTCCAAATTCATCTATCTATATAGGAGAGAACAGAGAGAAACATAAATATAAAAACTGCTACTGTAGACGAACGCTTCAACCTAGAAGAACAAAATTTGGTGAGCCAAGTGGGATTTGTGTACTGATCATTACCACCAAGTATCATCAAGATTGGGTAAAAAAATATTGGCTGGTATTTCGGAAACTTGTAATTTCTTAGAAGCTTGGGAAACTCTCTCAATGAAAGTGCTTTTCCACAGTCTGTGCCTAGGGCTACTTGAAGAGGAAACAAACCATAGAGACAAAACTGAGAACTCCTTTATTTTGTCAAGTTTCAAAGAGCTACTACAAACCATGTTGGATTTAGAGTTGCAAATTCATATATCTATATAGGAGAGAACAGAGGGAAACCTAAATATAAAAACTTCTACTGTAGGCGAACGCTTCAACCTAGAAGAACACAATTTGGTGAGCCAAGTGGGATTTGTGTAGTGATCATTAGCAACCAGTATCATCAAGATTGGGTGAAAAAATATTTGCTGGTACTTCGGAAACTCGTTATTTCTTAGAAGCTTGGCAACCCCTCTCAATGAAAGTGCTTTTCCAGAGTCTGCGCCTAGGGCTACTTGAAGAGGAAACAAACCATAGAGACAAAACTTAGAACTCCTTTATTTTGTCAAGTTTCAAAGAGCTACTACAATCCATGTTGGATTTATTGTTCCAAATTCATCTATCTATATAGGAGAGAACAGAGAGAAACCTAAATATAAAAACTGCTACTGTAGACGAACGCTTCAACCTAGAAGAACAAAATTTGGTGAGCCAAGTGGGATTTGTGTACTGATCATTACCACCAAGTGTCATCAACATTGGGTGAAAAAATATTTGCTGGTATTTCGGAAACTTGTAATTTCTTAGAAGCTTGGCAAACTCTCTCAATGAAAGTGCTTTTCCACAGTCTGTGCCTTGGGCTACTTGAAGAGGAAACAAACCATAGAGACAAAACAGAGAACTCCTTTATTTTGTCAAGTTTCAAAGAGCTACTACAAACCATGTTGGATTTAGAGTTCCAAATTCATCTATCTATATATGAGAGAACAGAGTGAAACCTAAATATAAAAACTGCTACTGTAGACGAACGCTTCAACCTAGAAGAACAAAATTTGGTGAGCCAAGTGGGATCTGTATACTGATCATTACCACCAAGTATCATCAAGATTGGGTGAAAAAATATTTGCTGGTATTTTGGAAACTCGTTATTTCTTAGAAGCTTGGCAACCCCTCTCAATGAAATTGCTTTTCCACAGTCTGTGCCTAGGGCTATTTGAAGAGGAAACAAACCATAGAGACAAAACTGACAACTCCTTTATTTTGTCAAGTTTCTAAGAGCTACTACAAACCATGTTGGATTTAGAGTTCCAAATTCATCTATCTATATATGAGAGAACAGAGTGAAACCTAAATATAAAAACGGCTACTGTAGACGAACGCTTCAACCTAGAGGAACAAAATTTGGTGAGCCAAGTGGGTACTGTGTGCTGATCATTACCACCAAGTATCATCAAGATTGGGTGAAAAAATATTTGCTGATATTTCGGAAACTCGTTATTTCTTAGAAGTTTGGCAACCCCTTTCAATGAAAGTGGTTTTCCACAGTCTGTGCCTAGGGCTACTTGAAGAGGAAACAAACCATAGAGACAAAACTCAGAACTCTTTATTTTGTCAAGTTTCAAAGAGCTACTACAAACCATGTTGGATTTAGAGTTCCAAATTCATCTATCTAAATATGAGAGAACAGAGTGAAACCTAAATATAAAAACTGCTACTGTAGACGAACGCTTCAACCTAGAAGAACAAAATTTGGTGAGCCAAGTGGGAACTGTTTACTGATCATTCCCACCAAGTATCATCAAGATTGGGTGAAAAAATATTTGCTGGTATTTCGGAAACTCGTTATTTCTTAGAAGCTTGGCAACCCATCTCAATGAAAGTGCTTTTCCACAGTCTGTGCCTAGGGATACTTTAAGAGGAAACAAATCATAGAGTCAAAACTGAGAACTCCTTTATTTTGTCAAGTTTCAAAGAGCTACTACAATCCATGTTGGATTTAAAGTTCCAAATTCATCTATCTATATAGGAGAGAACAGAGAGAAACCTAAATATAAAAACTGCTGCTGTAGACGAACGCTTCAACCTAGAAGAACAAAATTTGGTGAGCCAAGTGGGATTTGTGTACTGATCATTACCACCAAGTATCATCAAGATTGGGTGAAAAAAATATTTGCTGGTATTTTGGAAACACGTTATTTCTTGGAAGCTTGGCAACCCATCTCAATGAAAGTGCTTCCACAGTCTGTGCCTAGGGCTACTTGAAGAGGAAACAAACCATAGAGACAAAACTGAGAACTCCTTTATTTTGTCAAGTTTCAAAGAGCTACTACAATCCATGTTGGATTTAGAGTTCCAAATTCATCTATCTATATAGGAGAGAACAGAGGGAAACCTAAATATAAAAACTGCTACTGTAGACGAACGCTTCAACCTAGAAGAACAAAATTTGGTGAGCCAATTGGGATTTGTGTACTGATCATTACCACCAAGTATCATCAAGATTTGTTTGAAAAAATATTTGCTGGTATTTCGGAAACTTGTAATTTCTTAGAAGCTTGGCAAACTCTCTCAATGAAAGTGCTTTTCCACAGTCTGTGCCTAGGGCTACTTGAAGAGGAAACAAACCATAGAGACAAAACTGAGAACTCCTTTATTTTGTCAAGTTTCAAAGAGCTACTACAAACAATGTTGGATTTAGAGTTCCAAATTCATATATCTATATAGGAGAGAACAGAAGGAAACCTAAATATAAAAACTGCTACTATAGGCGAACGCTTCAACCTAGCAGAACACAATTTGGTGAGCCAAGTGGGATTTGTGTACTGATCATTAGCAACAAGTATGATCAAGATTGGGTGAAAAAATATTTGCTGGTATTTCAGAAACTCGTTATTTCTTAGAAGCTTGGCAACCCATCTCAATGAAATTGCTTTTCCACAGTGGGTGCCTAGTGCTAATTGAAGAGGAAACAATCCATAGAGACAAAACTGAGAACTCCTTTATTTTGTCAAGTTTCAAAGAGCTACTACAAACCATGTTGGATTTAGAGTTCCAAATTCATCTATCTATAGAGGAGAAAACAGAGGGAAACCTAAATATAAAAACTGCTACTGTAGACGAACGCTTCAACCTAGAAGAACAAAATTTGGTGAGCCAAGTGGGATTTGTGTACTGATCATTTTCAACAAGTATCATCAAGACTGGGTGAAAAAATATTTGCTGGTACTTCGGAAACTCGTTATTTCTTAGAAGCTTGGCAACCCCTCTCAATGAAAGTGCTTTTCCACAGTCTGTGCCTAGGGCTACATGAAGAGGAAACAAACCATAGAAACAAAACTCAGAACTCTTTATTTTGTCAAGTTTCAAAGAGCTACTACAAACCATGTTGGATTTAGAGTTCCAAATTCATCTATCTATATATGAGAGAACAGAGTGAAACCTAAATATAAAAACGGCTACTGTAGACGAACGCTTCAACCTAGAAGAACAAAATTTGGTGAGCCAAGTGGGATCTGTGTACTGATCATTACCACCAAGTATCATCAAGATTGGGTGAAAAAATATTTGCTGATATTTCGGAAACTCATTATTTCTTAGAAGCTTGGCAACCCCTCTCAATGAAAGTGGTTTTCCACAGTCTGTGCCTAGGGCTACATGAAGAGGAAACAAACCATAGAAACAAAACTCAGAACTCCTTTATTTTGTCAAGTTTCAAAGAGCTACTACAATCCATGTTGGATTTAAAGTTCCAAATTCATCTATCTTTATAGGAGAGAACAGAGAGAAACCTAAATATAAAAACTGCTACTGTAAACGAACGCTTCAACCTAGAAGAACAAAATTTGGTGAGCCACGTAGGATTTGTGTACTGATCATTACCACCAAGTATCATCAAGATTGGGTGAAAAAATATTTGCTGGTATTTTGGAAACACGTTATTTCTTAGAAGGTTGGCAACCCATCTCAATGAAAGTGCTTCCACAGTCTGTGCCTGGGTCTACTTGAAGAGGAAACAAACCATAGAGACAAAACTGAGAACTCCTTTATTTTGTCAGGTTTCAAAGTGCTACTACAATCCATGTTGGATTTAGAGTTCCAAATTCATCTATCTATATAGGAGAGAACAGAGAGAAACCTAAATATAAAAACTGCTACTGTAGATGAACGCTTCAACCTAGAAGAACAAAATTTGGTGAGCCAAGTGGGATCTGTGTACTGTTCATTACCACCAAGTATCATCAAGATTGGGTGAAAAAATATTTGCTGGTATTTCGGAAACTCGTTATTTCTTATAAGCTTGGCAACCCCTCACAATGAAAGTCCTTTTCCACAGTCTGTGCCTAGGTCTACTTGAAGAGAAAACAAACCATAGAGACAAAACTGAGAACTCCTTTATTTTGTCAAGTTTCAAAGAGCTACTACAATCCATGTTGGATTTAGATTTCCAAATTCATCTATGTATATAGGAGAGAACAGAGAGAAACCTAAATATAAAAACTGCTACTGTAGACGAACGCTTCAACCTAGAAGAACAAAATTTGGTGAGCAAAGTGGGATTTGTGTACTGATCATTACCACCAAGTATCATCAAGATTGGGTGAAAAAATATTTGCTGGTATTTCGATAACTTGTAATTTCTTAGAAGCTTGGCAAACTCTCTCAATGAAAGTGCTTTTCCACAGTCTGTGCCAAGGGCTACTTGAAGAGGAAACAAACCATAGAGACAAAACTCAGAACTCCTTTATTTTGTCAAGTTTCAAAGAGCTACTACAAACCATGTTGGATTTAGAGTTCCAAATTCATATATCTATATATGAGAGAACAGAGGGAAACCTAAATATAAAAACATCTACTGTAGGCCAACGCTTCAACCTAGAAGAACACAATTTGGGGAGCCAAGTGGGATTTGTGTACTGATCATTAGCAACCAGTATCATCAAGATTGGGTGAAAAAATATTTGCTGGTACTTCGGAAACTCGTTATTTCTTAGAAGCTTGGCAACCCCTCTCAATGAAAGTGCTTTTCCCGAGTCTGCGCCTAGGGCTACTTGAAGAGGAAACAAACTATAGAGACAAAACTCAGAACTCCTTTATTTTGTCAAGTTTCAAAGAGCTACTACAAACCATGTTGGATTTAGAGTTTCAAATTTATCTATCTATATATGAGAGAACAGAGTGGAACCTAAATATAAAACGACTACTGTAGACGAACGCTTCAACCTAGAAGAACAAAATTTGGTGAGCCAAGTGGTTACTGTGTACTGATCATTACCACCAAGTATCATCAAGATTGGGTGAAAAAATATTTGCTGATATTTCGGAAACTCGTTATTTCTTAGAAGCTTGGCAACCCCTCTCAATGAAAGTGGTTTTCCACAGTCTGTGCCTAGGTCTACTTGAAGAGGAAACAAACCATAGAAACAAAACTCAGAACTCTTTATTTTGTCAAGTTTCAAAGAGCTACTACAAACAATGTTGGATTTAGAGTTCCAAATTCATATATCTATATAGGAGAGAACAGAAGGAAACCTAAATATAAAAACTGCTACTATAGGCGAACGCTTCAACCTAGCAGAACACAATTTGGTGAGCCAAGTGGGATTTGTGTACTGATCATTAGCAACAAGTATGATCAAGATTGGGTGAAAAAATATTTGCTGGTATTTCAGAAACTCGTTATTTCTTAGAAGCTTGGCAACCCATCTCAATGAAATTGCTTTTCCACAGTGGGTGCCTAGTGCTAATTGAAGAGGAAACAATCCATAGAGACAAAACTGAGAACTCCTTTATTTTGTCAAGTTTCAAAGAGCTACTACAAACCATGTTGGATTTAGAGTTCCAAATTCATCTATCTATAGAGGAGAAAACAGAGGGAAACCTAAATATAAAAACTGCTACTGTAGACGAACGCTTCAACCTAGAAGAACAAAATTTGGTGAGCCAAGTGGGATTTGTGTACTGATCATTTTCAACAAGTATCATCAAGACTGGGTGAAAAAATATTTGCTGGTACTTCGGAAACTCGTTATTTCTTAGAAGCTTGGCAACCCCTCTCAATGAAAGTGCTTTTCCACAGTCTGTGCCTAGGGCTACATGAAGAGGAAACAAACCATAGAAACAAAACTCAGAACTCTTTATTTTGTCAAGTTTCAAAGAGCTACTACAAACCATGTTGGATTTAGAGTTCCAAATTCATCTATCTATATATGAGAGAACAGAGTGAAACCTAAATATAAAAACGGCTACTGTAGACGAACGCTTCAACCTAGAAGAACAAAATTTGGTGAGCCAAGTGGGATCTGTGTACTGATCATTACCACCAAGTATCATCAAGATTGGGTGAAAAAATATTTGCTGATATTTCGGAAACTCATTATTTCTTAGAAGCTTGGCAACCCCTCTCAATGAAAGTGGTTTTCCACAGTCTGTGCCTAGGGCTACATGAAGAGGAAACAAACCATAGAAACAAAACTCAGAACTCCTTTATTTTGTCAAGTTTCAAAGAGCTACTACAATCCATGTTGGATTTAAAGTTCCAAATTCATCTATCTTTATAGGAGAGAACAGAGAGAAACCTAAATATAAAAACTGCTACTGTAAACGAACGCTTCAACCTAGAAGAACAAAATTTGGTGAGCCACGTAGGATTTGTGTACTGATCATTACCACCAAGTATCATCAAGATTGGGTGAAAAAATATTTGCTGGTATTTTGGAAACACGTTATTTCTTAGAAGCTTGGCAACCCATCTCAATGAAAGTGCTTCCACAGTCTGTGCCTGGGTCTACTTGAAGAGGAAACAAACCATAGAGACAAAACTGAGAACTCCTTTATTTTGTCAGGTTTCAAAGTGCTACTACAATCCATGTTGGATTTAGAGTTCCAAATTCATCTATCTATATAGGAGAGAACAGAGAGAAACCTAAATATAAAAACTGCTACTGTAGATGAACGCTTCAACCTAGAAGAACAAAATTTGGTGAGCCAAGTGGGATCTGTGTACTGTTCATTACCACCAAGTATCATCAAGATTGGGTGAAAAAATATTTGCTGGTATTTCGGAAACTCGTTATTTCTTATAAGCTTGGCAACCCCTCTCAATGAAAGTCCTTTTCCACAGTCTGTGCCTAGGTCTACTTGAAGAGAAAACAAACCATAGAGACAAAACTGAGAACTCCTTTATTTTGTCAAGTTTCAAAGAGCTACTACAATCCATGTTGGATTTAGATTTCCAAATTCATCTATGTATATAGGAGAGAACAGAGAGAAACCTAAATATAAAAACTGCTACTGTAGACGAACGCTTCAACCTAGAAGAACAAAATTTGGTGAGCAAAGTGGGATTTGTGTACTGATCATTACCACCAAGTATCATCAAGATTGGGTGAAAAAATATTTGCTGGTATTTCGATAACTTGTAATTTCTTAGAAGCTTGGCAAACTCTCTCAATGAAAGTGCTTTTCCACAGTCTGTGCCAAGGGCTACTTGAAGAGGAAACAAACCATAGAGACAAAACTCAGAACTCCTTTATTTTGTCAAGTTTCAAAGAGCTACTACAAACCATGTTGGATTTAGAGTTCCAAATTCATATATCTATATATGAGAGAACAGAGGGAAACCTAAATATAAAAACTTCTACTGTAGGCCAACGCTTCAACCTAGAAGAACACAATTTGGGGAGCCAAGTGGGATTTGTGTACTGATCATTAGCAACCAGTATCATCAAGATTGGGTGAAAAAATATTTGCTGGTACTTCGGAAACTCGTTATTTCTTAGAAGCTTGGCAACCCCTCTCAATGAAAGTGCTTTTCCCGAGTCTGCGCCTAGGGCTACTTGAAGAGGAAACAAACTATAGAGACAAAACTCAGAACTCCTTTATTTTGTCAAGTTTCAAAGAGCTACTACAAACCATGTTGGATTTAGAGTTTCAAATTTATCTATCTATATATGAGAGAACAGAGTGGAACCTAAATATAAAACGACTACTGTAGACGAACGCTTCAACCTAGAAGAACAAAATTTGGTGAGCCAAGTGGTTACTGTGTACTGATCATTACCACCAAGTATCATCAAGATTGGGTGAAAAAATATTTGCTGATATTTCGGAAACTCGTTATTTCTTAGAAGCTTGGCAACCCCTCTCAATGAAAGTGGTTTTCCACAGTGTGTGCCTAGGTCTACTTGAAGAGGAAACAAACCATAGAAACAAAACTCAGAACTCTTTATTTTGTCAAGTTTCAAAGAGCTACTACAAACCATGTTGGATTTAGAGTTCCAAATTCATCTATCTATATATGAGAGAACAGAGTGAAACCTAAATATAAAAACGGCTACTGTAGACGAACGCTTCAACCTAGAATAACAAAATTTGGTGAGCCAAGTGGGATCTGTGTACTGATCATTCCCACCAAGTATCATCAAGATTGGTGAAAAACTATTGGCTGGTATTTTGGAAAATCGTTATTTCTTAGAAGCTTGGCAACCCCTCTCAAAGAAACTGCTTTTCCACAGTGTGTGCCTAGTGCTAATTGAAGAGGAAACAATCCATAGAGACAAAACTGAGAACTCCTTTATTTTGTCTAGTTTCAAAGAGCTACTACAAACCATGTTGGATTTAGAGTTCCAAATTCATCTATCTATACAGGAGAGAACAGAGGGAAACCTAAATATAAAAACTGCTACTGTAGACGAACGCTTCAACCTAGAAGAACACAATTTGGTGAGCCAAGTGGGATTTGTGTACTGATCATTAGCAACAAGTATCATCAAGATTGGGTGAAAAAATATTTGCTGGTACTTCGGAAACTCGTTATTTCTTAGAAGCTTGGCAACCCCTCTCAATGAAATTGCTTTTCCAGATCTGCGCCTAGGGCTACTTGAAGAGGAAACAAACCATAGAGACAAAACTGAGAACTCCTTTATTTTGTCAAGTTTCAAAGAGCTACTACAATCCATGTTGGATTTAGAGTTCCAAATTCATCTACGTATATATGAAAGAACAGAGGGAAACCTAAATATAAAAACTTCTACTGTAGGCCAACGCTTCAACCCAGAAGAACACAATTTGGGGAGCCAACTGGGTTTTGTGTACTGATCATTAGCAACCAGTATCATCAATATTGGGTTAAAAAATATTTGCTGGTACTTCGGAAACTCGTTATTTCTTAGAAGCTTGGCAACCCCTCTCAATGAAAGTGCTTTTCCCGAGTCTGCGCCTAGGGCTACTTGAAGAGGAAACAAACCATAGAAACAAAACTCAGAACTCTTTATTTTGTCAAGTTTCAAAGAGCTACTACAAACCATGTTGGATTTAGAGTTCCAAATTCATCTATCTATATATGAGAGAACAGAGTGAAACCTAAATATAAAAACGGCTACTGTAGACGAACGCTTCAACCTAGAAGAACAAAATTTGGTGAGCCAAGTGGGATTTGTGTACTGATCATTACCACCAAGTATCATCAAGATTGGATGAAAAAAATATTTGCTGGTATTTGGGAAACACGTTATTTCTTAGAAGCTTGGCAACCCACCTCAATGAAAGTGCTTCCACAGTCTGTGCCTAGGGCTACTTGAAGAGGAAACAAACCATAGAGAAAAAACTGAGAACTCCTTTATTTTGTCAAGTTTCAAAGAGCTACTACAAACCATGTTGTATTTAGAGATCCAAATTCATATAACTATACAGGAGAGAACAGAGGGAAACCTAAATATAAAAACTGCTACTGTAGGCGAACGCTTCAACCTAGCAGAACACAAATTGGTGAGCCAAGTGGGATTTGTGTACTGATCATTAGCAACAAGTATCATCAAGATTGGGTGAAAAAATATTTGCTGGTATTTCAGAAACTCGTTATTATTTAGAAGCTTGGCAAGCCCTCTCAATGAAAGTGCTTTTCCACAGTGTTTGCCTAGTGCTAATTGAAGAGGAAACAATCCATAGAGACAAAACTGAGAACTCCTTTATTTTGTCAAGTTTCAAAGAGCTACCACAAACCATGTTGGATTTAGAGTTCCAAATTCATCTATCTATACAGGAGAGAACAGAGGGAATCCTAAATATAAAAACTGCTACTGTAGACGAACGCTTCAACCTAGAAGAACAAAATTTGGTGAGCCAAGTGGGATTTGTGTACTGATCATTAGCAACAAGTATCATCAAGATTGGGTGAAAAAATATTTGCTGGTACTTCAGAAACTCGTTATTTCTTAGAAGCTTGGCAACCCCTCTCAATGAAAGTGCTTTTCCACAGTCTGTGCCTAGGGCTACTTGAAGAGGAAACAAACCATAGAGACAAAACTCAGAACTCCTTTATTTTGTCAAGTTTCAAAGAGCTACTACAAACCATGTTGGATTTAGAGTTCCAAATTCATATATCTATATATGAGAGAACAGAGGGAAACCTAAATATAAAAACTTCTACTGTAGGCCAACGCTTCAACCTAGAAGAACACAATTTGGGGAGCCAACTGGGTTTTGTGTACTGATCATTAGCAACCAGTATCATCAATATTGGGTTAAAAAATATTTGCTGGTACTTCGGAAACTCGTTATTTCTTAGAAGCTTGGCAACCCCTCTCAATGAAAGTGCTTTTCCCGAGTCTGCGCCTAGGGCTACTTGAAGAGGAAACAAACCATAGAAACAAAACTCAGAACTCTTTATTTTGTCAAGTTTCAAAGAGCTACTACAAACCATGTTGGATTTAGAGTTCCAAATTCATCTATCTATATATGAGAGAACAGAGTGAAACCTAAATATAAAAACGGCTACTGTAGACGAACGCTTCAACCTAGAAGAACAAAATTTGGTGAGCCAAGTGGGATTTGTGTACTGATCATTACCACCAAGTATCATCAAGATTGGATGAAAAAAATATTTGCTGGTATTTGGGAAACACGTTATTTCTTAGAAGCTTGGCAACCCACCTCAATGAAAGTGCTTCCACAGTCTGTGCCTAGGGCTACTTGAAGAGGAAACAAACCATAGAGAAAAAACTGAGAACTCCTTTATTTTGTCAAGTTTCAAAGAGCTACTACAAACCATGTTGTATTTAGAGTTCCAAATTCATATAACTATACAGGAGAGAACAGAGGGAAACCTAAATATAAAAACTGCTACTGTAGGCGAACGCTTCAACCTAGCAGAACACAAATTGGTGAGCCAAGTGGGATTTGTGTACTGATCATTAGCAACAAGTATCATCAAGATTGGGTGAAAAAATATTTGCTGGTATTTCAGAAACTCGTTATTATTTAGAAGCTTGGCAAGCCCTCTCAATGAAAGTGCTTTTCCACAGTGTTTGCCTAGTGCTAATTGAAGAGGAAACAATCCAAAGAGACAAAACTGAGAACTCCTTTATTTTGTCAAGTTTCAAAGAGCTACTACAAACCATGTTGGAATTAGAGTTCCAAATTCATCTATCTATATATGAGAGAACAGAGTGAAACCTAAATATAAAAACGGCTACTGTATTCGAACGCTTCAACCTAGAAGAACAAAATTTGGTGAGCCAAGTGGGGACTGTGTACTGAACATTACCACCAAGTATCATCAAGATTGGGTGAAAAAATATTTGCTGATATTTCGGAAACTCGTTATTTCTTAGAAGCTTGGCAACCCCTCTCAATGAAAGTGGTTTTCCACAGTCTGTGCCTAGGGCTACATGAAGAGGAAACAAGCCACAGAAACAAAACTCAGAACTCTTTATTTTGTCACGATTCAAAGAGCTACTACAAACCATGTTGGATTTAGAGTTCCAAATTCATCTATCTATATATAAGAGAACAGAGAGAAACCTAAATATAAAAACTGCTACTCTAGACGAACGCTTCAACCTAGAAGAACAAAATTTGGTGAGCCAAGTGGGATCTGTGTACTGATCATTCCCACCAAGTATCATCAAGATTGGGTGAAAAAATATTTGCTGGTATTTCGGAAACTCGTTATTTCTTAGAAGCTTGGCAACCCCTCTCAATGAAAGTGCTTTTCCACAGTCTGTGCCTAGGGATACTTGAAGAGGAAACAAACCATAGAGACAAAACTGAGAACTCCTTTATTTTGTCAAGTTCCAAAGAGCTACTACAATCCATGTTGGATTTAAAGTTCCAAATTCATCTATCTATACAGGAGAGAACAGAGAGAAAACTAAATATAAAAACTGCTACTGTAGACGAACGCTTCAACCTAGAAGAACAAAATTTTGTGAGCCAAGTGGGACTTGTGTACTGATCAGTACCACCAAGTATCATCAAGATTGGGTGAAAAAATATTTGCTGGTATTTTGGAAACACGTTATTTCTTAGAAGCTTGGCAACCCATCTCAAAGAAAGTTCTTCCAAAGTCTGTGCCTAGGGCTACTTGAAGAGGAAACAAACCATAGAGACAAAACTGAGAACTCCTATATTTTGTCAAGTTTCAAAGTGCTACTACAATCCATGTTGGATTTAGAGTTCCAAATTCATCTATCTATATAGGAGAGAACAGAGGAACCTAAATATAAAAACTGCTACTGTAGACGAACGCTTCAACCTAGAAGAACAAAATTTGGTGCGCCAAGTGGGATCTGTGTACTGATCATTACCACCAAGTATCATCAGGATTCGGTGAAAAAATATTTGCTGGTATTTCGGAAACTCGTTATTTCTAAGAAGATTGGCAACCCCTCTCAATGAAAGTGCTTTTCCACAGTCTGTGCCTAGGTCTACTTGAAGAGGAAACAAACCATAGAGACAAAACTGAGAACTCCTTTATTTTGTCAAGTTTCAAAGAGCTACTACAATCCATGTTGGATGTAGAGTTCCAAATTCATCTATCTATATAGGAGAGAACAGAGAGAAACTTAATATAAAAACTGCTGCTCTAGACGAACGCTTCAACCTAGAAGAACAAAATTTGGTGAGCCAAGTGGGATTTGTGTACTGATCATTACCACCAAGTATCATCAAGATTGGGTGAAAAAATATTTGCTGGTATTTCGGAAACTTGTAATTTCTTAGAAGCTTGGCAAACTCTCTCAATGAAAGTGCTTTTCCACAGTCTGTGCCTAGGGCTACTTGAAGAGGAAACAAACCATAGAGACAAAACTCAGAACTCTTTATTTTGTCAAGTTTCAAAGAGCTACTACAAACCATGTTGGATTTAGAGTTCCAAATTCATCTATCTATACAGGAGAGAACAGAGTGAAACCTAAATATAAAAACTGCTACTGTAGACGAACGCTTCAACCTAGAAGAAGAAAATTTGGTGAGCCAAGTGGGATCTGTGTCCTGATCATTACCACCAAGTATCATCAAGATTGGGTGAAAAAATCTTTGCTGGTATTTCGGAAACTCGTTAATTCTTAAAAGCTTGACAACCCCTCTCAATGAAAGTGCTTTTCCACAGTCTGTGAGTAGGGATACTTGAAGAGGAAACAAACCATAGAGACAAAACTGAGAACTCCTTTATTTTGTCAAGTTTCAAAGAGCTACTACAAACGATGTTGGATTTAGAGTTCCAAATTCATATATCTATATAGGAGAGAACAGAGGGAAACCTAAATATAAAAACTTCTACTGTAGGCCAACGCTTCAACCTAGAAGAACACAATTTGGTGAGCCAAGTGGGATTTGTGTACTGATCATTAGCAACCAGTATCATCAAGATTGGGTGAAAAAATATTTGCTGGTACTTCGGAAACTCGTTATTTCTTAGAAGCTTGGCAACCCCTCTCAATGAAAGTGCTTTTCCCGAGTCTGCGCCTAGGGCTACTTGAAGAGGAAACAAACCATAGAGACAAAACTCAGAACTCCTTTATTTTGTCAAGTTTCAAAGAGCTACTACAAACCATGTTGGATTTAGAGTTCCAAATTCATCTATCTATATATGAGAGAACAGTGTTTAACCTGAATATAAAAAATGCTACTGTAGACGAACGCTTCAACCTTGAAGAACAAAATTTGGTGAGCCAAATGGGATCTGTGTACTGATCATTACCACCAAGTATCATCAAGATTGGGTGAAAAAATATTTGCTGATATTTCGGAAACTCGTTATTTCTTAGAAGCTTGGCAACCCCTCTCAATGAAAGTGCTTTTAAACAGTCTGTGCCTAGGGCTACTTTAAGAGGAAACAAACCATAGAAACAAAACTCAGAACTCTTCATTTTGTCAAGTTACAAAGAGCTACTACAATCCATGTTGGATTTAGAGTTCCAAATTCATCTATCTATATAGGAGAGAACAGAGAGAAACCTAAATATAAAAACTGCTACTGTAGACGAACGCTTTAACCTAGAAGAACAAAATTTGTTGAGCCAATTGGGATTTTTGTACTGATCATTACCACCAAGTATCATCAAGATTGGGTGAAAAAATATTTGCTGGTATTTCGGAAACTTGTAATTTCTTAGAAGCTTGGCAAACTCTCTCAATGAAAGTGCTTTTCCACAGTCTGTGCCTAGGGCTACTTGAAGAGGAAACAAACCATAGAGACAAAACTGAGAACTCCTTTATTTTGTCAAGTTTCAAAGAGCTACTACAAACCATGTTGGATTTAGAGTTCCAATTTCATATATCTATATAGGAGAGAATAGAGGGAAACCTAAATATAAAAACTGCTACTGTAGGCGAACGCTTCAACCTAGCAGAACACAATTTGTTGAGCCAAGTGGGATTTGTGTACTGATCATTAGCAACAAGTATCATCAAGATTGGGTGAAAAAATATTTGCTGGTACTTCGGAAACTCGTTATTTCTTAGAAGCTTGGCAACCCCTCTCAATGAAAGTGCTTTTCCAGAGTCTGCGCCTAGGGCTACTTGAAGAGGACACAAACCATAGAGACAAAACTGAGAACTCCTTTATTTTGTCAAGTTTCAAACAGCTACTACAAACCATGTTGGATTAGAGTTCCAAATTCATCTATCTATATATGAGAGAACAGAGTGAAACCTAAATATAAAAACGACTACTGTAGATGAACGCTTCAAACTAGAAGAAAAAAATTTGGTGAGCCAAGTGGGATGTGTGTACTGATCATTCCTACCAAGTATCATCAAGATTGGGTGAAAAAATATTTGCTGGTATTTCGGAAACTCGTTAATTCTTAGAAGCTTGGCAACACCTCTCAATGAAAGAGGTTTTCCAAAGTCTGTGCCTAGGGCTATTTGAAGAGGAAACAAACCATAGAGACAAATCTCAGAACTCCTTTCTTTTGTCAAGTTTCATAGAGCTACTACAATCCATGTTGGATTTAGAGTTCCAAATTCATCTATCTATACATGAGAGAACAGAGTGAAACCTAAATATAAAAACTGCTACTGTAGACGAACGCTTCAACCTAGAAGAACAAAATTGGTGGAGCCAAGTGGGATCTGTGTACTGATCTTTAGCAACATGTATCATCAAGATTGGGTGAAAAAATATTTGCTGGTATTTCGGAAACTCGTTATTTCTAGAAGCTTGGCAACCCTTCTCAATTAAAGTTCTTTTCCACAGTCTGTGCCTAGGCCTCTTGAAGAGGAAACAAACCATAGAGACAAATCTCAGAACTCCTTTATTTTGTCAAGTTTCATAGAGCTACTACAAACCATGTTGGATTTAGAGTTCCAAATTCATCTATCTATACATGAGAGAACAGAGTGAAACCTAAATATAAAAACTGCTACTGTAGACGAACGCTTCAACCTAGAAGAACAAAATTGGTGGAGCCAAGTGGGTTCTGTGTACTGATCTTTAGCAAAATGTATCATCAAGATTGGGTGAAAAAATATTTGCTGGTATTTCGGAAACTCGTTATTTCTTAGAAGCTTGGCAACCCCTCTCAATGAAAGTGCTTTTCCACAGTGTGTGCCTAGTGCTACTTGAAGAGGAAACAAACCATAGAGACAAAACTGAGAACTCCTTTATTTTGTCAAGTTTCAAAGAGCTACTACAAACCATGTTGGATTTAGAGTTGCAAATTCATCTATCTATACAGGAGAGAACAGAGGGAAACCTAAATATAAAAACTGCTACTGTAGACGAACGCTTCAACCTAGAAGAACAAAATTTGGTGAGCCAAGTAGGATCTGTGTACTGATCATTAGCAACAAGTATCATCAACATTGGGTGAAAAACTATTTGCTGGTACTTCGGAAACTCGTTATTTCTTAGAAGCTTGGCAACCCCTCTCAATGAAAGTGCTTTTCCAGAGTCTGCACCTAGGGCTACTTGAAGAGGAAACAAACCATAGAGACAAAACTGAGAACTCCTTTATTTTGTCAAGTTTCAAAGAGCTACGACAAACCATGTTGGATTAGAGTTCCAAATTCATCTATCTATATATGAGAGAACAGAGTGAAACCTAAATATAAAAACTGCTACTGTAGACGAACGCTTCAAACTAGAAGAACAAAATTTGGTGAGCCAAGTGGGATTTGTGTACTGATGATTAGCAACAAGGATCATCAAGATTGGGTGAAAAAATATTTGCTGGTATTTCAGAAACTCGTTATTTCTTAGAAGCTTGGCAACCCCTCTCAATGAAAGTGCTTTTCCACAGTGTGTGCCTAGTGCTACTTGAAGAGGAAACAAACCATAGAGACAAAACTGAGAACTCCGTTATTTTGTCAAGTTTCAAAGAGCTACTACAATCCATGTTGTATTTAGAGTTCCAAATTCATCTATCTATATATGAGAGAACAGAGTGAAACCTAAATATAAAAACTGCTACTGTAGACGAACGCTTCAACCTAGAAGAAGAAAATTTGGTGAGCCAAGTGGGATCTGTGTACTGATCATTACCACCAAGTATCATCAAGATTGGGTGAAAAAATATTTGCTGGTATTTTGGAAACTCGTTATTTCTTAAAAGCTTGACAACCCCTCTCAATGTAAGTGCTTTTCCACAGTCTGTGCGTAGGGATACTTGAAGAGGAAACAAACCATAGAGACAAAACTGAGAACTCCTTTATTTTGTCAAGTTTCAAAGAGCTACTACAAACGATGTTGGATTTAGAGTTCCAAATTCATATATCTATATAGGAGAGAACAGAGGGAAACCTAAATATAAAAACTTCTACTGTAGGCGAACGCTTCAACCTAGAAGAACACAATTTGGTGAGCCAAGTGCGATTTGTGTACTGATCATTAGCAACCAGTATCATCAAGATTGGGTGAAAAAATATTTGCTGGTACTTCGGAAACTCGTTATTTCTTAGAAGCTTGGCAACCCCTCTCAATGAAAGTACTTTTCCACAGTCTGTGCCTAGGGCTACTTGAAGAGGAAACAAACCATAGAGACAAAACTCAGAACTCCTTTATTTTGTCAAGTTTCAAAGAGCTACTACAAACCATGTTGGATTTAGAGTTCCAAATTCATATATCTATATAGGAGAGAACAGAGGGAAACCTGAATATAAAAACTGTACTGTAGGCGAACGTTTCAACCTAGCAGAACACAATTTGTTGAGCCAAGTGGGATTTGTGTACTGATCATTAGCAACAAGTATCATCAAGATTGGGTGAAAAAATATTTGCTGGTACTTCGGAAACTCGTTATTTCTTAGAAGCTTGGCAACCCCTCTCAATGAAAGTGCTTTTCCAGAGTCTGCGTCTAGGGCTACTTGAAGAGGACACAAACCATAGAGACAAAACTGAGAACTCCTTTATTTTGTCAAGTTTCAAAGAGCTACTACAAACCATGTTGGATTAGAGTTCCAAATTCATCTATCTATATAGGAGAGAACAGAATGAAACCTAAATATAAAAACGACTACTGTAGACGAACGCTTCCAACTAGAAGAACAAAATTTGGTGAGCCAAGTGGGATGTGTGTACTGATCATTCCCACCAAGTATCATCAAGATTGGGTGAAAAAATATTTGCTGGTATTTCGGAAACTCGTTAATTCTTAGAAGCTTGGCAACACCTCTCAATGAAAGAGGTTTTCCAAAGTCTGTGCCTAGGGCTATTTGAAGAGGAAACAAACCATAGAGACAAATCTCAGAACTCCTTTCTTTTGTCAAGTTTCATAGAGCTACTACAAACCATGATGGATTTAGAGTTCCAAATTCATCTATCTATATATGAGAGAACAGAGTGAAACCTAAATATAAAAACTGCTACTGTAGACGAACGCTTCAACCTAGAAGAACAAAATTGGTGGAGCCAAGTGGGATTTGTGTACTGATCTTTAGCAACATGTATCTTCAAGATTGGGTGAAAAAATATTTGCTGGTATTTCGGAAACTCCTTATTTCTAGAAGCTTGGCATCCCTTCTCGATTAAAGTTCTTTTCCACAGTCTGTGCCTAGGCCTCTTGAAGAGGAAACAAACCATAGAGACAAAACTCAGAACTCCTTTATTTTGTCAAGTTTCAAAGAGCTACTACAAACCATGTTGGATTTAGAGTTCCAAATTCATCTATCTATATATGAGAGAACAGAGTGAAACCTAAATATAAAAACTGCTACTGTAGACGAACGCTTCAACCTAGAAGAACAAAATTTGGTGAGCCAAGTGGGATTTCCGTACTGATCATTACCACCAAGTATCATCAAGATTGGGTGAAAAAATATTTGCTGGTATTTCAGAAACTCGTTATTTCTTAGAAGCTTGGCAACCCCTCTCAATGAAAGTGCTTTTCCACAGTGTGTGCCTAGTGCTACTTGAAGAGGAAACAAACCATAGAGACAAAACTGAGAACTCCTTTATTTTGTCAAGTTTCAAAGAGCTACTACAAACCATGTTGGATTTAGAGTTGCAAATTCATCTATCTATACAGGAGAGAACAGAGGGAAACCTAAATACAAAAACTGCTACTGTAGACGAACGCTTCAACTTAGAAGAACAAAATTTGGTGAGCCAAGTGGGATCTGTGTACTGATCATTACCACCAAGTATCATCAAGATTGGGTGAAAAAATATTTGCTGGTATTTTGGAAACTCGTTATTTCTTAAAAGCTTGACAACCCCTCTCAATGTAAGTGCTTTTCCACAGTCTGTGCGTAGGGATACTTGAAGAGGAAACAAACCATAGAGACAAAACTGAGAACTCCTTTATTTTGTCAAGTTTCAAAGAGCTACTACAAACGATGTTGGATTTAGAGTTCCAAATTCATATATCTATATAGGAGAGAACAGAGGGAAACCTAAATATAAAAACTTCTACTGTAGGCGAAAGCTTCAACCTAGAAGAACACAATTTGGTGAGCCAAGTGCGATTTGTGTACTGATCATTAGCAACCAGTATCATCAAGATTGGGTGAAAAAATATTTGCTGGTACTTCGGAAACTCGTTATTTCTTAGAAGCTTGGCAACCCCTCTCAATGAAAGTGCTTTTCCACAGTCTGTGCCTAGGGCTACTTGAAGAGGAAACAAACCATAGAGACAAAACTCAGAACTCCTTTATTTTGTCAAGTTTCAAAGAGCTACTACAAACCATGTTGGATTTAGAGTTCCAAATTCATATATCTATATAGGAGAGAACAGAGGGAAACCTAAATATAAAAACTTCTACTGTAGGCGAACGCTTCAACCTAGAAGAACACAATTTGGTGAGCCAAGTGCGATTTGTGTACTGATCATTAGCAACCAGTATCATCAAGATTGGGTGAAAAAATATTTGCTGGTACTTCGGAAACTCGTTATTTCTTAGAAGCTTGGCAACCCCTCTCAATGAAAGTACTTTTCCACAGTCTGTGCCTAGGGCTACTTGAAGAGGAAACAAACCATAGAGACAAAACTCAGAACTCCTTTATTTTGTCAAGTTTCAAAGAGCTACTACAAACCATGTTGGATTTAGAGTTCAAAATTCATATATCTATATAGGAGAGAACAGAGGGAAACCTGAATATAAAAACTGTACTGTAGGCGAACGTTTCAACCTAGCAGAACACAATTTGTTGAGCCAAGTGGGATTTGTGTACTGATCATTAGCAACAAGTATCATCAAGATTGGGTGAAAAAATATTTGCTGGTACTTCGGAAACTCGTTATTTCTTAGAAGCTTGGCAACCCCTCTCAATGAAAGTGCTTTTCCAGAGTCTGCGTCTAGGGCTACTTGAAGAGGACACAAACCATAGAGACAAAACTGAGAACTCCTTTATTTTGTCAAGTTTCAAAGAGCTACTACAAACCATGTTGGATTAGAGTTCCAAATTCATCTATCTATATAGGAGAGAACAGAATGAAACCTAAATATAAAAACGACTACTGTAGACGAACGCTTCCAACTAGAAGAACAAAATTTGGTGAGCCAAGTGGGATGTGTGTACTGATCATTCCCACCAAGTATCATCAAGATTGGGTGAAAAAATATTTGCTGGTATTTCGGAAACTCGTTAATTCTTAGAAGCTTGGCAACACCTCTCAATGAAAGAGGTTTTCCAAAGTCTGTGCCTAGGGCTATTTGAAGAGGAAACAAACCATAGAGACAAATCTCAGAACTCCTTTCTTTTGTCAAGTTTCATAGAGCTACTACAAACCATGATGGATTTAGAGTTCCAAATTCATCTATCTATATATGAGAGAACAGAGTGAAACCTAAATATAAAAACTGCTACTGTAGACGAACGCTTCAACCTAGAAGAACAAAATTGGTGGAGCCAAGTGGGATTTGTGTACTGATCTTTAGCAACATGTATCTTCAAGATTGGGTGAAAAAATATTTGCTGGTATTTCGGAAACTCCTTATTTCTAGAAGCTTGGCATCCCTTCTCGATTAAAGTTCTTTTCCACAGTCTGTGCCTAGGCCTCTTGAAGAGGAAACAAACCATAGAGACAAAACTCAGAACTCCTTTATTTTGTCAAGTTTCAAAGAGCTACTACAAACCATGTTGGATTTAGAGTTCCAAATTCATCTATCTATATATGAGAGAACAGAGTGAAACCTAAATATAAAAACTGCTACTGTAGACGAACGCTTCAACCTAGAAGAACAAAATTTGGTGAGCCAAGTGGGATTTCCGTACTGATCATTACCACCAAGTATCATCAAGATTGGGTGAAAAAATATTTGCTGGTATTTCAGAAACTCGTTATTTCTTAGAAGCTTGGCAACCCCTCTCAATGAAAGTGCTTTTCCACAGTGTGTGCCTAGTGCTACTTGAAGAGGAAACAAACCATAGAGACAAAACTGAGAACTCCTTTATTTTGTCAAGTTTCAAAGAGCTACTACAAACCATGTTGGATTTAGAGTTGCAAATTCATCTATCTATACAGGAGAGAACAGAGGGAAACCTAAATACAAAAACTGCTACTGTAGACGAACGCTTCAACTTAGAAGAACAAAATTTGGTGAGCCAAGTGGGATCTGTGTACTGATCATTACCACCAAGTATCATCAAGATTGGGTGAAAAAATATTTGCTGGTATTTTGGAAACTCGTTATTTCTTAAAAGCTTGACAACCCCTCTCAATGTAAGTGCTTTTCCACAGTCTGTGCGTAGGGATACTTGAAGAGGAAACAAACCATAGAGACAAAACTGAGAACTCCTTTATTTTGTCAAGTTTCAAAGAGCTACTACAAACGATGTTGGATTTAGAGTTCCAAATTCATATATCTATATAGGAGAGAACAGAGGGAAACCTAAATATAAAAACTTCTACTGTAGGCGAAAGCTTCAACCTAGAAGAACACAATTTGGTGAGCCAAGTGCGATTTGTGTACTGATCATTAGCAACCAGTATCATCAAGATTGGGTGAAAAAATATTTGCTGGTACTTCGGAAACTCGTTATTTCTTAGAAGCTTGGCAACCCTCTCAATGAAAGTGCTTTTCCACAGTCTGTGCCTAGGGCTACTTGAAGAGGAAACAAACCATAGAGACAAAACTCAGAACTCCTTTATTTTGTCAAGTTTCAAAGAGCTACTACAAACCATGTTGGATTTAGAGTTCCAAATTCATATATCTATATAGGAGAGAACAGAGGGAAACCTGAATATTAAAACTGCTACTGTAGGCGAACGCTTCAACCTAGCAGAACACAATTTGTTGAGCCAAGTGGGATTTGTGTACTGATCATTAGCAACAAGTATCATCAAGATTGGGTGAAAAAATATTTGCTGGTACTTCGGAAACTCGTTATTTCTTAGAAGCTTGGCAACCCCTCTCAATGAAAGTGCTTTTCCAGAGTCTGCGTCTAGGGCTACTTGAAGAGGACACAAACCATAGAGACAAAACTGAGAACTCCTTTATTTTGTCAAGTTTCAAAGAGCTACTACAAACCATGTTGGATTAGAGTTCCAAATTCATCTATCTATATAGGAGAGAACAGAGTGAAACCTAAATATAAAAACGACTACTGTAGACGAACGCTTCCAACTAGAAGAACAAAATTTGGTGAGCCAAGTGGGATGTGTGTACTGATCATTCCCACCAAGTATCATCAAGATTGGGTGAAAAAATATTTGCTGGTATTTCGGAAACTCGTTAATTCTTAGAAGCTTGGCAACACCTCTCAATGAAAGAGGTTTTCCAAAGTCTGTGCCTAGGGCTATTTGAAGAGGAAACAAACCATAGAGACAAATCTCAGAACTCCTTTCTTTTGTCAAGTTTCATAGAGCTACTACAAACCATGATGGATTTAGAGTTCCAAATTCATCTATCTATATATGAGAGAACAGAGTGAAACCTAAATATAAAAACTGCTACTGTACACGAACGCTTCAACCTAGAAGAACAAAATTGGTGGAGCCAAGTGGGATTTGTGTACTGATCTTTAGCAACATGTATCTTCAAGATTGGGTGAAAAAATATTTGCTGGTATTTCGGAAACTCCTTATTTCTAGAAGCTTGGCAACCCTTCTCGATTAAAGTTCTTTTCCACAGTCTGTGCCTAGGCCTCTTGAAGAGGAAACAAACCATAGAGACAAAACTCAGAACTCCTTTATTTTGTTAAGTTTCAAAGAGCTACTACAAACCATGTTGGATTTAGAGTTCCAAATTCATCTATCTATATATGAGAGAACAGAGTGAAACCTAAATATAAAAACTGTTACTGTAGACGAACGCTTCAACCTAGAAGAACAAAATATGGTGAGCCAAGTGGGATTTGTGCACTGATGATTAGCAACAAGTATCATCAAGATTGGGTGAAAAAATATTTGCTGGTATTTCAGAAACTCGTTATTTCTTAGAAGCTTGGCAACCCCTCTCAATGAAAGTGCTTATCCACAGTGTGTGCCTAGTGCTACTTGAAGAGGAAACAAACCATAGAGACAAAACTGAGAACTCCTTTATTTTGTCAAGTTTCAAAGAGCTACTACAAACCATGTTGGATTTAGAGTTGCAAATTCATCTATCTATACAGGAGAGAACAGAGGGAAACCTAAATATAAAAACTGCTACTGTAGACGAACGCTTCAACCTAGAAGAACAAAATTTGGTGAGCCAAGTGGGATCTGTGTACTGATCATTAGCAACAAGTATCATCAACATTGGGTGAAAAACTATTTGCTGGTACTTCGGAAACTCGTTATTTCTTAGAAGCTTGGCAACCCCTCTCAATGAAAGTGCTTTTCCAGAGTCTGCGCCTAGGGCTACTTGAAGAGGAAACAAACCGTAGAGACAAAACTGAGAACTCCTTTATTTTGTCAAGTTTCAAAGAGCTACGACAAACCATGTTGGATTAGAGTTCCAAATTCATCTATCTATATATGAGAGAACAGAGTGAAACCTAAATATAAAAACTGCTACTGTACACGAACGCTTCAACCTAGAAGAACAAAATTTGGTGAGCCAAGTGGGATTTGTGTACTGATGATTAGCAACAAGTATCATCAAGATTGGGTGAAAAAATATTTGCTGGTATTTCAGAAACTCGTTATTTCTTAGAAGCTTGGCAACCCCTCTCAATGAAAGTGCTTTTCCACAGTGTGTGCCTAGTGCTACTTGAAGAGGAAACAAACCCTAGAGACAAAACTGAGAACTCCGTTATTTTGTCAAGTTTCAAAGAACTACTACAATCCATGTTGTATTTAGAGTTCCAAATTCATCTATCTATATATGAGAGAACAGAGTGAAACCTAAATATAAACACTGCTACTGTAGACGAACGCTTCAACCTAGAAGAAGAAAATTTGGTGAGCCAAGTGGGATCTGTGTACTGATCATTACCACCAAGTATCATCAAGATTGGGTGAAAAAATATTTGCTGGTATTTTGGAAACTCGTTATTTTTTAAAAGCTTGACAACCACTCTCAATGAAAGTGCTTTTCCACAGTCTGTGCGTAGGGATACTTGAAGAGGAAACAAACCATAGAGACAAAACTGAGAACTCCTTTATTTTGTCAAGATTCAAAGAGCTACTACAAACGATGTTGGATTTAGAGTTCCAAATTCATATATCTATATAGGAGAGAACAGAGGGAAACCTAAATATAAAAACTTCTACTGTAGGCGAACGCTTCAACCTAGAAGAACACAATTTGGTGAGCCAAGTGCGATTTGTGTACTGATCATTAGCAACCAGTATCATCAAGATTGGGTGAAAAAATATTTGCTGGTACTTCGGAAACTCGTTATTTCTTAGAAGCTTGGCAACCCCTCTCAATGAAAGTGCTTTTCCACAGTCTGTGCCTAGGGCTACTTGAAGAGGAAACAAACCATAGAGACAAAACTCAGAACTCCTTTATTTTGTCAAGTTTCAAAGAGCTACTACAAACCATGTTGGATTTAGAGTTCGAAATTCATATATCTATATAGGAGAGAACAGAGGGAAACCTGAATATAAAAACTGCTACTGTAGGCGAACGCTTCAACCTAGCAGAACACAATTTGTTGAGCCAAGTGGGATTTGTGTACTGATCATTAGCAACAAGTATCATCAAGATGGGTGAAAAAATATTTGCTGGTACTTCGGAAACTCGTTATTTCTTAGAAGCTTGGCAACCCCTCTCAATGAAAGTGCTTTTCCAGAGTCTGCGCCTAGGGATACTTGAAGAGGACACAAACCATAGAGACAAAACTGAGAACTCCTTTATTTTGTCAAGTTTCAAAGAGCTACTACAAACCATGTTGGATTAGAGTTCCAAATTCATCTATCTATATAGGAGAGAACAGAGTGAAACCTAAATATAAAAACGACTACTGTAGACGAACGCTTCCAACTAGAAGAACAAAATTTGGTGAGCCAAGTGGGATGTGTGTACTGATCATTCCCACCAAGTATCATCAAGATTGGGTGAAAAAATATTTGCTGGTATTTCGGAAACTCGTTAATTCTTAGAAGCTTGGCAACACCTCTCAATGAAAGAGGTTTTCCAAAGTCTGTGCCTAGGGCTATTTGAAGAGGAAACAAACCATAGAGACAAATCTCAGAACTCCTTTCTTTTGTCAAGTTTCATAGAGGTACTACAAACCATGTTGGATTTAGAGTTCCAAATTCATCTATCTATATATGAGAGAACAGAGTGAAACCTAAATATAAAAACTGCTACTGTACACGAACGCTTCAACCTAGAAGAACAAAATTGGTGGAGCCAAGTGGGATCTGTGTACTGATCTTTAGCAACATGTATCATCAAGATTGGGTGAAAAAATATTTGCTGGTATTTCGGAAACTCCTTATTTCTAGAAGCTTGGCATCCCTTCTCGATTAAAGTTCTTTTCCACAGTCTGTGCCTAGGCCTCTTGAAGAGGAAACAAACCATAGAGACAAAACTCAGAACTCCTTTATTTTGTCAAGTTTCAAAGAGCTACTACAAACCATGTTGGATTTAGAGTTCCAAATTCATCTATCTATATATGAGGGAACAGAGTGAAACCTAAATATAAAAACTGCTACTGTAGGCGAACGCTTCAACCTAGGAGAACACAATTTGGTGAGCCAAGTGGGATTTGTGTACTGATCATTAGCACCAAGTATCATCAAGATTGGGTGAAAAAATATTTGCTGGTATTTCAGAAACTCGTTATTTCTTAGAAGCCTTGCAACCCCTCTCAATGAAAGTGGTTTTCCACA
The DNA here is from genome assembly GCF_048772815.1 of Callospermophilus lateralis. Taxonomy (NCBI): domain Eukaryota; kingdom Metazoa; phylum Chordata; class Mammalia; order Rodentia; family Sciuridae; genus Callospermophilus; species Callospermophilus lateralis. Next base: position 34,122 of record NW_027513954.1, on the reverse strand, counting down.
GTCTGTGCCTAGGGCTACTTGAAGAGGAAACAAACCATAGAAACAAAACTCAGAACTCTTTTTTTTGTCAAGTTTCAAAGAGCTACTACAAACCATGTTGGATTTAGAGTTCCAAATTCATCTATCTATATATGAGAGAACAGAGTGAAACCTAAATATAAAAACTGCTACTGTAGACGAACGCTTCAACCTAGAAGAACAAAATTTGGTGAGCCAAGTGGGATCTGTGTACTGATCATTCCCACCAAGTATAATCAAGATTGGGTGAAAAAATATTTGCTGGTATTTCGGAAACTCGTTATTTCTTAGAAGCTTGGCAACCCCTCTCAATGAAAATACTTTTCCACAGTCTGTGCCTAGGGATACTTGAAGAGGAAACAAATCATAGAGACAAAACTGAGAACTCCTTTATTTTGTCAAGTTTCAAAGAGCTACTACAATCCATGTTGGATTTAAAGTTCGAAATTCATCTATCTATATAGGAGAGACCAGAGAGAAACCTAAATATAATAACTGCTACTGTAGACGAACGCTTCAACCTAGAAGAACAAAATTTGGTGAGCCAAGTGGGATGTGTGTACTGATCATTCCCACCAAGTATCATCAAGATTGGGTGAAAAAATATTTGCTGGTATTTCGGAAACTCGTTAATTCTTAGAAGCTTGGCAACACCTCTCAATGAAAGAGGTTTTCCAAAGTCTGTGCCTAGGGCTATTTGAAGAGGAAACAAACCATAGAGACAAATCTCAGAACTCCTTTCTTTTGTCAAGTTTCATAGAGCTACTACAAACCATGTTGGATTTAGAGTTCCAAATTCATCTATCTATATATGAGAGAACAGAGTGAAACCTAAATATAAAAACTGCTACTGTACACGAACGCTTCAACCTAGAAGAACAAAATTGGTGGAGCCAAGTGGTATCTGTGTACTGATCTTTAGCAACATGTATCATCAAGATTGGGTGAAAAAATATTTGCTGGTATTTCGGAAACTCCTTATTTCTAGAAGCTTGGCATCCCTTCTCGATTAAAGTTCTTTTCCACAGTCTGTGCCTAGGCCTCTTGAAGAGGAAACAAACCATAGAGACAAAACTCAGAACTCCTTTATTTTGTCAAGTTTCATAGAGCTACTACAAACCATGTTGGATTTAGAGTTCCAAATTCATCTATCTATATATGAGGGAACAGAGTGAAACCTAAATATAAAAACTGCTACTGTAGGCGAACGCTTCAACCTAGGAGAACACAATTTGGTGAGCCAAGTGGGATTTGTGTACTGATCATTAGCACCAAGTATCATCAAGATTGGGTGAAAAAATATTTGCTTGTATTTCAGAAACTCGTTATTTCTTAGAAGCCTTGCAACCCCTCTCAATGAAAGTGGTTTTCCACAGTCTGTGCCTAGGGCTACTTGAAGAGGAAACAAACCATAGAAACAAAACTCAGAACTCTTTTTTTTGTCAAGTTTCAAAGAGCTACTACAAACCATGTTGGATTTAGAGTTCCAAATTCATCTATCTATATATGAGAGAACAGAGTGAAACCTAAATATAAAAACTGCTACTGTAGACGAACGCTTCAACCTAGAAGAACAAAATTTGGTGAGCCAAGTGGGATCTGTGTACTGATCATTCCCACCAAGTATAATCAAGATTGGGTGAAAAAATATTTGCTGGTATTTCGGAAACTCGTTATTTCTTAGAAGCTTGGCAACCCCTCTCAATGAAAGTACTTTTCCACAGTCTGTGCCTAGGGATACTTGAAGAGGAAACAAATCATAGAGACAAAACTGAGAACTCCTTTATTTTGTCAAGTTTCAAAGAGCTACTACAATCCATGTTGGATTTAAAGTTCGAAATTCATCTATCTATATAGGAGAGACCAGAGAGAAACCTAAATATAATAACTGCTACTGTAGACGAACGCTTCAACCTAGAAGAACAAAATTTGGTGAGCCAAGTGGGATTTGTGTACTGATCATTACCACCAAGTATCATCAAGATTGGGTGAAAAAATATTTGCTGGTATTTTGGAAACACGTTATTTCTTAGAAGCTTGGCAACCCATCTCAATGAAAGTGCTTCCACAGTCTGTGCCTAGGGCCACTTGAAGAGGAAACAAACCATAGAGACAAAACGGAGAACTCCTTCATTTTGTCAAGTTTCAAAGAGCTACTACAATCCATGTTGGATTTAGAGTTCCAAATTCATCTATCTATATAGGAGAGAACAGAGAGAAACCTAAATATAAAAACTGCTACTGTAGACGAACGCTTCAACCTAGAAGAACAAAATTTGGTGAGCCAAGTGGGATCTGTGTACTGATCATTACCACCAAGTATCATCAAGATTGGGTGAAAAAATATTTGCTGATTCTTCGGAAACTCGTTATTTCTCAGAAGCTTGGCAACCCCTCTCAATGAAAGTGCTTTTCCAGAGTCTGCGCCTAGGGCTACTTGAAGAGGAAACAAACCATAGAGACAAAACTGAGAACTCCTTTATTTTGTCAAGTTTCAAAGAGCTACTACAAACCATGTTGGATTAGAGTTCCAAATTCATCTATCTATATATGAGAGAACAGAGTGAAACCTAAATATAAAAACGACTACTGTAGACGAACGCTTCAAACTAGAAGAACAAAATTTGGTGAGCCAAGTGGGATCTGTGTACTGATCATTCCCACCAAGTATCATCAAGATTGGGTGAAAAAATATTTGCTGGTATTTCGGAAACTCGTTAATTCTTAGAAGCTTGGCAACCCCTCTCAATGAAAGTGGTTTTCCACAGTCTGTGCCTAGGGCTATTTGAAGAGGAAACAAACCATAGAGACAAATCTCAGAACTCCTTTATTTTGTCAAGTTTCATAGAGCTACTACAAACCATGTTGGATTTAGAGTTCCAAATTCATCTATCTATATATGAGAGAACAGAGTGAAACCTAAATATAAAAACTGCTACTGTAGACGAACGCTTCAACCTAGAAGAACAAAATTGGTGGAGCCAAGTGGGATCTGTGTACTGATCTTTAGCAACATGTATCATCAAGATTGGGTGAAAAAATATTTGCTGGTATTTCGGAAACTCCTTATTTCTAGAAGCTTGGCAACCCTTCTCGATTAAAGTTCTTTTCCACAGTCTGTGCCTAGGCCTCTTGAAGAGGAAACAAACCATAGAGACAAAACTCAGAACTCCTTTATTTTGTTAAGTTTCAAAGAGCTACTACAAACCATGTTGGATTTAGAGTTCCAAATTCATCTATCTATATATGAGAGAACAGAGTGAAACCTAAATATAAAAACTGTTACTGTAGACGAACGCTTCAACCTAGAAGAACAAAATATGGTGAGCCAAGTGGGATTTGTGTACTGATGATTAGCAACAAGTATCATCAACATTGGGTGAAAAACTATTTGCTGGTACTTCGGAAACTCGTTATTTCTTAGAAGCTTGGCAACCCCTCTCAATGAAATTGCTTTTCCAGAGTCTGCGCCTAGGGCTACTTGAAGAGGAAACAAACCGTAGAGACAAAACTGAGAACTCCTTTATTTTGTCAAGTTTCAAAGAGCTACGACAAACCATGTTGGATTAGAGTTCCAAATTCATCTATCTATATATGAGAGAACAGAGTGAAACCTAAATATAAAAACTGCTACTGTAGACGAACGCTTCAACCTAGAAGAACAAAATTTGGTGAGCCAAGTGGGATTTGTGTACTGATGATTAGCAACAAGTATCATCAAGATTGGGTGAAAAAATATTTGCTGGTATTTCAGAAACTCGTTATTTCTTAGAAGCTTGGCAACCCCTCTCAATGAAAGTGCTTTTCCACAGTGTGTGCCTAGTGCTACTTGAAGAGGAAACAAACCATAGAGACAAAACTGAGAACTCCGTTATTTTGTCAAGTTTCAAAGAGCTACTACAATCCATGTTGTATTTAGAGTTCCAAATTCATCTATCTATATATGAGAGAACAGAGTGAAACCTAAATATAAACACTGCTACTGTAGACGAACGCTTCAACCTAGAAGAAGAAAATTTGGTGAGCCAAGTGGGATCTGTGTACTGATCATTACCACCAAGTATCATCAAGATTGGGTGAAAAAATATTTGCTGGTATTTTGGAAACTCGTAATTTCTTAAAAGCTTGACAACCCCTCTCAATGGAAGGGCTTTTCCACAGTCTGTGCGTAGGGATACTTGAAGAGGAAACAAACCATAGAGACAAAACTGAGAACTCCTTTATTTTGTCAAGTTTCAAAGAGCTACTACAAACGATGTTGGATTTAGAGTTCCAAATTCATATATCTATATAGGAGAGAACAGAGGGAAACCTAAATATAAAAACTTCTACTGTAGGCGAACGCTTCAACCTAGAAGAACACAATTTGGTGAGCCAAGTGCGATTTGTGTACTGATCATTAGCAACCAGTATCATCAAGATTGGGTGAAAAAATATTTGCTGGTACTTCGGAAACTCGTTATTTCTTAGAAGCTTGGCAACCCCTCTCAATGAAAGTGCTTTTCCACAGTCTGTGCCTAGGGCTACTTGAAGAGGAAACAAACCATAGAGACAAAACTCAGAACTCCTTTATTTTGTCAAGTTTCAAAGAGCTACTACAAACCATGTTGGATTTAGAGTTCCAAATTCATATATCTATATAGGAGAGAACAGAGGGAAACCTGAATATAAAAACTGCTACTGTAGGCGAACGCTTCAACCTAGCAGAACACAATTTGTTGAGCCAAGTGGGATTTGTGTACTGATCATTAGCAACAAGTATCATCAAGATTGGGTGAAAAAATATTTGCTGGTACTTCGGAAACTCGTTATTTCTTAGAAGCTTGGCAACCCCTCTCAATGAAAGTGCTTTTCCAGAGTCTGCGCCTAGGGCTACTTGAAGAGGACACAAACCATAGAGACAAAACTGAGAACTCCTTTATTTTGTCAAGTTTCAAAGAACTACTACAAACCATGTTGGATTAGAGTTCCAAATTCATCTATCTATATAGGAGAGAACAGAGTGAAACCTAAATATAAAAACGACTACTGTAGACGAACGCTTCCAACTAGAAGAACAAAATTTGGTGAGCCAAGTGGGATGTGTGTACTGATCATTCCCACCAAGTATCATCAAGATTGGGTGAAAAAATATTTGCTGGTATTTCGGAAACTCGTTAATTCTTAGAAGCTTGGCAACACCTCTCAATGAAAGAGGTTTTCCAAAGTCTGTGCCTAGGGCTATTTGAAGAGGAAACAAACCATAGAGACAAATCTCAGAACTCCTTTCTTTTGTCAAGTTTCATAGAGCTACTACAAACCATGTTGGATTTAGAGTTCCAAATTCATCTATCTATATATGAGAGAACAGAGTGAAACCTAAATATAAAAACTGCTACTGTACACGAACGCTTCAACCTAGAAGAACAAAATTGGTGGAGCCAAGTGAGATCTGTGTACTGATCTTTAGCAACATGTATCATCAAGATTGGGTGAAAAAATATTTGCTGGTATTTCGGAAAATCCTTATTTCTAGAAGCTTGGCATCCCTTCTCGATTAAAGTTCTTTTCCACAGTCTGTGCCTAGGCCTCTTGAAGAGGAAACAAACCAAAGAGACAAAACTCAGAACTCCTTTATTTTGTCAAGTTTCAAAGAGCTACTACAAACCATGTTGGATTTAGAGTTCCAAATTCATCTATCTATATATGAGGGAACAGAGTGAAACCTAAATATAAAAACTGCTACTGTAGGCGAACGCTTCAACCTAGGAGAACACAATTTGGTGAGCCAAGTGGGATTTGTGTATTGATCATTAGCACCAAGTATCATCAAGATTGGGTGAAAAAATATTTGCTGGTATTTCAGAAACTCGTTATTTCTTAGAAGCTTGGCAACCCCTCTCAATGAAAGTGGTTTTCCACAGTCTGTGCCTAGGGCTACTTGAAGAGGAAACAAACCATAGAAACAAAACTCAGAACTCTTTTTTTTGTCAAGTTTCAAAGAGCTACTACAAACCATGTTGGATTTAGAGTTCCAAATTCATCTATCTATATATGAGAGAACAGAGTGAAACCTAAATATAAAAACTGCTACTGTAGACGAACGCTTCAACCTAGAAGAACAAAATTTGGTGAGCCAAGTGGGATCTGTGTACTGATCATTCCCACCAAGTATCATCAAGATTGGGTGAAAAAATATTTGCTGGTACTTCGGAAACTCGTTATTTCTTAGAAGCTTGGCAACCCCTCTCAATGAAAGTGCTTTTCCACAGTCTGTGCCTAGGGCTACTTGAAGAGGAAACAAACCATAGAGACAAAACTCAGAACTCCTTTATTTTGTCAAGTTTCAAAGAGCTACTACAAACCATGTTGGATTTAGAGTTCCAAATTCATATATCTATATAGGAGAGAACAGAGGGAAACCTGAATATAAAAACTGCTACTGTAGGCGAACGCTTCAACCTAGCAGAACACAATTTGTTGAGCCAAGTGGGATTTGTGTACTGATCATTAGCAACAAGTATCATCAAGATTGGGTGAAAAAATATTTGCTGGTACTTCGGAAACTCGTTATTTCTTAGAAGCTTGGCAACCCCTCTCAATGAAAGTGCTTTTCCAGAGTCTGTGCCTAGGGCTACTTGAAGAGGACACAAACCATAGAGTCAAAACTGAGAACTCCTTTATTTTGTCAAGTTTCAAAGAGCTACTACAAACCATGTTGGATTAGAGTTCCAAATTCATCTATCTATATAGGAGAGAACAGAGTGAAACCTAAATATAAAAACGACTACTGTAGACGAACGCTTCCAACTAGAAGAACAAAATTTGGTGAGCCAAGTGGGATGTGTGTACTGATCATTCCCACCAAGTATCATCAAGATTGGGTGAAAAAATATTTGCTGGTATTTCGGAAACTCGTTAATTCTTAGAAGCTTGGCAACACCTCTCAATGAAAGAGGTTTTCCAAAGTCTGTGCCTAGGGCTATTTGAAGAGGAAACAAACCATAGAGACAAATCTCAGAACTCCTTTCTTTTGTCAAGTTTCATAGAGCTACTACAAACCATGTTGGATTTAGAGTTCCAAATTCATCTATCTATATATGAGAGAACAGAGTGAAACCTAAATATAAAAACTGCTACTGTACACGAACGCTTCAACCTAGAAGAACAAAATTGGTGGAGCCAAGTGGGATCTGTGTACTGATCTTTAGCAACATGTATCATCAAGATTGGGTGAAAAAATATTTGCTGGTATTTCGGAAACTCCTTATTTCTAGAAGCTTGGCATCCCTTCTCGATTAAAGTTCTTTTCCACAGTCTGTGCCTAGGCCTCTTGAAGAGGAAACAAACCATAGAGACAAAACTCAGAACTCCTTTATTTTGTCAAGTTTCAAAGAGCTACTACAAACCATGTTGGATTTAGAGTTCCAAATTCATCTATCTATATATGAGGGAACAGAGTGAAACCTAAATATAAAAACTGCTACTGTAGGCGAACGCTTCAACCTAGGAGAACACAATTTGGTGAGCCAAGTGGGATTTGTGTACTGATCATTAGCACCAAGTATCATCAAGATTGGGTGAAAAAATATTTGCTGGTATTTCAGAAACTCGTTATTTCTTAGAAGCTTGGCAACCCCTCTCAATGAAAGTGGTTTTCCACAGTCTGTGCCTAGGGCTACTTGAAGAGGAAACAAACCATAGAAACAAAACTCAGAACTCTTTTTTTTGTCAAGTTTCAAAGAGCTACTACAAACCATGTTGGATTTAGAGTTCCAAATTAATCTATCTATATATGAGAGAACAGAGTGAAACCTAAATATAAAAACTGCTACTGTAGACGAACGCTTCAACCTAGAAGAACAAAATTTGGTGAGCCAAGTGGGATCTGTGTACTGATCATTCCCACCAAGTATCATCAAGATTGGGTGAAAAAATATTTGCTGGTACTTCGGAAACTCGTTATTTCTTAGAAGCTTGGCAACCCCTCTCAATGAAAGTGCTTTTCCACAGTCTGTGCCTAGGGCTACTTGAAGAGGAAACAAACCATAGAGACAAAACTCAGAACTCCTTTATTTTGTCAAGTTTCAAAGAGCTACTACAAACCATGTTGGATTTAGAGTTCCAAATTCATATATCTATATAGGAGAGAACAGAGGGAAACCTGAATATAAAAACTGCTACTGTAGGCGAACGCATCAACCTAGCAGAACACAATTTGTTGAGCCAAGTGGGATTTGTGTACTGATCATTAGCAACAAGTATCATCAAGATTGGGTGAAAAAATATTTGCTGGTACTTCGGAAACTCGTTATTTCTTAGAAGCTTGGCAACCCCTCTCAATGAAAGTGCTTTTCCAGAGTCTGTGCCTAGGGCTACTTGAAGAGGACACAAACCATAGAGACAAAACTGAGAACTCCTTTATTTTGTCAAGTTTCAAAGAGCTACTACAAACCATGTTGGATTAGAGTTCCAAATTCATCTATCTATATAGGAGAGAACAGAGTGAAACCTAAATATAAAAACGACTACTGTAGACGAACGCTTCCAACTAGAAGAACAAAATTTGGTGAGCCAAGTGGGATGTGTGTACTGATCATTCCCACCAAGTATCATCAAGATTGGGTGAAAAAATATTTGCTGGTATTTCGGAAACTCGTTAATTCTTAGAAGCTTGGCAACACCTCTCAATGAAAGAGGTTTTCCAAAGTCTGTGCCTAGGGCTATTTGAAGAGGAAACAAACCATAGAGACAAATCTCAGAACTCCTTTCTTTTGTCAAGTTTCATAGAGCTACTACAAACCATGTTGGATTTAGAGTTCCAAATTCATCTATCTATATATGAGAGAACAGAGTGAAACCTAAATATAAAAACTGCTACTGTACACGAACGCTTCAACCTAGAAGAACAAAATTGGTGGAGCCAAGTGGGATCTGTGTACTGATCTTTAGCAACATGTATCATCAAGATTGGGTGAAAAAATATTTGCTGGTATTTCGGAAACTCCTTATTTCTAGAAGCTTGGCATCCCTTCTCGATTAAAGTTCTTTTCCACAGTCTGTGCCTAGGCCTCTTGAGGAGGAAACAAACCATAGAGACAAAACTCAGAACTCCTTTATTTTGTCAAGTTTCAAAGAGCTACTACAAAACATGTTGGATTTAGAGTTCCAAATTCATCTATCTATATATGAGGGAACAGAGTGAAACCTAAATATAAAAACTGCTACTGTAGGCGAACGCTTCAACCTAGGAGAACACAATTTGGTGAGCCAAGTGGGATTTGTGTACTGATCATTAGCACCAAGTATCATCAAGATTGGGTGAAAAAATATTTGCTGGTATTTCAGAAACTCGTTATTTCTTAGAAGCTTGGCAACCCCTCTCAATGAAAGTGGTTTTCCACAGTCTGTGCCTAGGGCTACTTGAAGAGGAAACAAACCATAGAAACAAAACTCAGAACTCTTTTTTTTGTCAAGTTTCAAAGAGCTACTACAAACCATGTTGGATTTAGAGTTCCAAATTCATCTATCTATATATGAGAGAACAGAGTGAAACCTAAATATAAAAACTGCTACTGTAGACGAACGCTTCAACCTAGAAGAACAAAATTTGGTGAGCCAAGTGGGATCTGTGTACTGATCATTCCCACCAAGTATAATCAAGATTGGGTGAAAAAATATTTGCTGGTATTTCGGAAACTCGTTATTTCTTAGAAGCTTGGCAACCCCTCTCAATGAAAGTACTTTTCCACAGTCTGTGCCTAGGGATACTTGAAGAGGAAACAAATCATAGAGACAAAACTGAGAACTCCTTTATTTTGTCAAGTTTCAAAGAGCTACTACAATCCATGTTGGATTTAAAGTTCGAAATTCATCTATCTATATAGGAGAGACCAGAGAGAAACCTAAATATAATAACTGCTACTGTAGACGAACGCTTCAACCTAGAAGAACAAAATTTGGTGAGCCAAGTGGGATTTGTGTACTGATCATTACCACCAAGTATCATCAAGATTGGGTGAAAAAATATTTGCTGGTATTTTGAAAACACGTTATTTCTTAGAAGCTTGGCAACCCATCTCAATGAAAGTGCTTCCACAGTCTGTGCCTAGGGCCACTTGAAGAGGAAACAAACCATAGAGACAAAACGGAGAACTCCTTCATTTTGTCAAGTTTCAAAGAGCTACTACAATCCATGTTGGATTTAGAGTTCCAAATTCATCTATCTATATAGGAGAGAACAGAGAGAAACCTAAATATAAAAACTGCTACTGTAGACGAACGCTTCAACCTAGAAGAACAAAATTTGGTGAGCCAAGTGGGATCTGTGTACTGATAATTACCACCAAGTATCATCAAGATTGGGTGAAAAAATATTTGCTGATTCTTCGGAAACTCGTTATTTCTCAGAAGCTTGGCAACCCCTCTCAATGAAAGTGCTTTTCCAGAGTCTGCGCCTAGGGCTACTTGAAGAGGAAACAAACCATAGAGACAAAACTGAGAACTCCTTTATTTTGTCAAGTTTCAAAGAGCTACTACAAACCATGTTGGATTAGAGTTCCAAATTCATCTATCTATATATGAGAGAACAGAGTGAAACCTAAATATAAAAACGACTACTGTAGACGAACGCTTCAAACTAGAAGAACAAAATTTGGTGAGCCAAGTGGGATCTGTGTACTGATCATTCCCACCAAGTATCATCAAGATTGGGTGAAAAAATATTTGCTGGTATTTCGGAAACTCGTTAATTCTTAGAAGCTTGGCAACACCTCTCAATGAAAGTGGTTTTCCACAGTCTGTGCCTAGGGCTATTTGAAGAGGAAACAAACCATAGAGACAAATCTCAGAACTCCTTTATTTTGTCAAGTTTCATAGAGCTACTACAAACCATGTTGGATTTAGAGTTCCAAATTCATCTATCTATATATGAGAGAACAGAGTGAAACCTAAATATAAAAACTGCTACTGTAGACGAACGCTTCAACCTAGAAGAACAAAATTGGTGGAGCCAAGTGGGATCTGTGTACTAATCTTTAGCAACATGTATCATCAAGATTGGGTGAAAAAATATTTGCTGGTATTTCGGAAACTCGTTATTTCTAGAAGCTTGGCAACCCTTCTCAATTAAAGTTCTTTTCCACAGTCTGTGCCTAGGCCTCTTGAAGAGGAAACAAACCATAGAGACAAATCTCAGAACTCCTTTATTTTCTCAAGTTTCATAGAGCTACTACAAACCATGTTGGATTTAGAGTTCCAAATTCATCTATCTATATATGAGAGAACAGAGTGAAACCTAAATATAAAAACTGCTACTGTAGACGAACGCTTCAACCTAGAAGAACAAAATTTGGTGAGCCAAGTGGGATCTGTGTACTGATCATTATCAACAAGTATCATCAAGATTGGGTGAAAAAATATTTGCTGGTATTTCGGAAACATGTAATTTCTTAGAAGCTTGGCAAACTCTCTCAATGAAAGTGCTTTTCCACAGTCTGTGCCTAGGGCTACTTGAAGAGGAAACAAACCATAGAGACAAAACTGAGAACTCCTTTATTTTGTCAAGTTTCAAAGAGCTACTACAAACCATGTTGGATTTACAGTTCCAAATTCATATGTCTATATAGGAGAGAACAGAGGAAAACCTAAATATAAAAACTGCTACTGTAGGCGAACGCTTCAACCTAGGAGAACACAATTTGGTGAGCCAAGTGGGATTTGTGTACTGATCATTAGCACCAAGTATCATCAAGATTGGGTGAAAAAATATTTGCTGGTACTTCGGAAACTCGTTATTTCTCAGAAGCTTGGCAACCCCTCTCAATGAAAGTGCTTTTCCAGAGTCTGCGCCTAGGGCTACTTGAAGAGGAAACAAACCATAGAGACAAAACTGAGAACTCCTTTATTTTGTCAAGTTTCAAAGAGCTACTACAAACCATGTTGGATTAGAGTTCCAAATTCATCTATCTATATATGAGAGAACAGAGTGAAACCTAAATATAAAAACGACTACTGTAGACGAACGCTTCAAACTAGAAGAACAAAATTTGGTGAGCCAAGTGGGATCTGTGTACTGATCATTCCCACCAAGTATCATCAAGTTTGGGTGAAAAAATATTTGCTGGTATTTCGGAAACTCGTTAATTCTTAGAAGCTTGGCAACACCTCTCAATGAAAGTGGTTTTCCACAGTCTGTGCCTAGGGCTATTTGAAGAGGAAACAAACCATAGAGACAAATCTCAGAACTCCTTTATTTTGTCAAGTTTCATAGAGCTACTACAAACCATGTTGGATTTAGAGTTCCAAATTCATCTATCTATATATGAGAGAACAGAGTGAAACCTAAATATAAAAACTGCTACTGTAGACGAACGCTTCAACCTAGAAGAACAAAATTGGTGGAGCCAAGTGGGATCTGTGTACTAATCTTTAGCAACATGTATCATCAATATTGGGTGAAAAAATATTTGCTGGTATTTCGGAAACTCGTTATTTCTAGAAGCTTGGCAACCCTTCTCAATTAAAGTTCTTTTCCACAGTCTGTGCCTAGGCCTCTTGAAGAGGAAACAAACCATAGAGACAAATCTCAGAACTCCTTTATTTTCTCAAGTTTCATAGAGCTACTACAAACCATGTTGGATTTAGAGTTCCAAATTCATCTATCTATATATGAGAGAACAGAGTGAAACCTAAATATAAAAACTGCTACTGTAGACGAACGCTTCAACCTAGAAGAACAAAATTTGGTGAGCCAAGTGGGATCTGTGTACTGATCATTATCAACAAGTATCATCAAGATTGGGTGAAAAAATATTTGCTGGTATTTCGGAAACTTGTAATTTCTTAGAAGCTTGGCAAACTCTCTCAATGAAAGTGCTTTTCCACAGTCTGTGCCTAGGGCTACTTGAAGAGGAAACAAACCATAGAGACAAAACTGAGAACTCCTTTATTTTGTCAAGTTTCAAAGAGCTACTACAAACCATGTTGGATTTACAGTTCCAAATTCATATGTCTATATAGGAGAGAACAGAGGAAAACCTAAATATAAAAACTGCTACTGTAGGCGAACGCTTCAACCTAGGAGAACACAATTTGGTGAGCCAAGTTGGATTTGTGTACTGATCATTAGCACCAAGTATCATCAAGATTGGGTGAAAAAATATTTGCTGGTACTTCGGAAACTCGTTATTTCTCAGAAGCTTGGCAACCCCTCTCAATGAAAGTGCTTTTCCAGAGTCTGCGCCTAGGGCTACTTGAAGAGGAAACAAACCATAGAGACAAAACTGAGAACTCCTTTATTTTGTCAAGTTTCAAAGAGCTACTACAAACCATGTTGGATTAGAGTTCCAAATTCATCTATCTATATATGAGAGAACAGAGTGAAACCTAAATATAAAAACGACTACTGTAGACGAACGCTTCAAACTAGAAGAACAAAATTTGGTGAGCCAAGTGGGATCTGTGTACTGATCATTCCCACCAAGTATCATCAAGTTTGGGTGAAAAAATATTTGCTGGTATTTCGGAAACTCGTTAATTCTTAGAAGCTTGGCAACACCTCTCAATGAAAGTGGTTTTCCACAGTCTGTGCCTAGGGCTATTTGAAGAGGAAACAAACCATAGAGACAAATCTCAGAACTCCTTTATTTTGTCAAGTTTCATAGAGCTACTACAAACCATGTTGGATTTAGAGTTCCAAATTCATCTATCTATATATGAGAGAACAGAGTGAAACCTAAATATAAAAACTGCTACTGTAGACGAACGCTTCAACCTAGAAGAACAAAATTGGTGGAGCCAAGTGGGATCTGTGTACTAATCTTTAGCAACATGTATCATCAATATTGGGTGAAAAAATATTTGCTGGTATTTCGGAAACTCGTTATTTCTAGAAGCTTGGCAACCCTTCTCAATTAAAGTTCTTTTCCACAGTCTGTGCCTAGGCCTCTTGAAGAGGAAACAAACCATAGAGACAAATCCCAGAACTCCTTTATTTTCTCAAGTTTCATAGAGCTACTACAAACCATGTTGGATTTAGAGTTCCAAATTCATCTATCTATATATGAGAGAACAGAGTGAAACCTAAATATAAAAACTGCTACTGTAGACGAACGCTTCAACCTAGAAGAACAAAATTTGGTGAGCCAAGTGGGATCTGTGTACTGATCATTAGCAACAAGTATCATCAAGATTGGGTGAAAAAATATTTGCTGGTACTTCGGAAACTCGTTATTTCTCAGAAGCTTGGCAACCCCTCTCAATGAAAGTGCTTTTCCAGAGTCTGCGCCTAGGGCTACTTGAAGAGGAAACAAACCATAGAGACAAAACTGAGAACTCCTTTATTTTGTCAAGTTTCAAAGAGCTACTACAAACCATGTTGGATTAGAGTTCCAAATTCATCTATCTATATATGAGAGAACAGAGTGAAACCTAAATATAAAAACGACTACTGTAGACGAACGCTTCAAACTAGAAGAACAAAATTTGGTGAGCCAAGTGGGATCTGTGTACTGATCATTCCCACCAAGTATCATCAAGTTTGGGTGAAAAAATATTTGCTGGTATTTCGGAAACTCGTTAATTCTTAGAAGCTTGGCAACACCTCTCAATGAAAGTGGTTTTCCACAGTCTGTGCCTAGGGCTATTTGAAGAGGAAACAAACCATAGAGACAAATCTCAGAACTCCTTTATTTTGTCAAGTTTCATAGAGCTACTACAAACCATGTTGGATTTAGAGTTCCAAATTCATCTATCTATATATGAGAGAACAGAGTGAAACCTAAATATAAAAACTGCTACTGTAGACGAACGCTTCAACCTAGAAGAACAAAATTGGTGGAGCCAAGTGGGATCTGTGTACTAATCTTTAGCAACATGTATCATCAATATTGGGTGAAAAAATATTTGCTGGTATTTCGGAAACTCGTTATTTCTAGAAGCTTGGCAACCCTTCTCAATTAAAGTTCTTTTCCACAGTCTGTGCCTAGGCCTCTTGAAGAGGAAACAAACCATAGAGACAAATCTCAGAACTCCTTTATTTTCTCAAGTTTCATAGAGCTACTACAAACCATGTTGGATTTAGAGTTCCAAATTCATCTATCTATATATGAGAGAACAGAGTGAAACCTAAATATAAAAACTGCTACTGTAGACGAACGCTTCAACCTAGAAGAACAAAATTTGGTGAGCCAAGTGGGATCTGTGTACTGATCATTATCAACAAGTATCATCAAGATTGGGTGAAAAAATATTTGCTGGTATTTCGGAAACTCGTTATTTCTAGAAGCTTGCCAACCCTTCTCAATTAAAGTTCTTTTCCACAGTCTGTGCCTAGGCCTCTTGAAGAGGAAACAAACCATAGAGACAAAACTCAGAACTCCTTTATTTTGTCAAATTTCAAAGAGCTACTACAAACCATGTTGGATTTAGAGTTCCAAATTCATCTATCTATACAGGAGAGAACAGAGGGAAACCTAAATACAAAATCTGCTACTGTAGACGAACGCTTCAACCTAGAAGAAGAAAATTTGGTGAGCCAAGTGGGATCTGTGTACTGATCATTAGCAACAAGTATCATCAAGATTGGGTGAAAAAATATTTGCTGGTACTTCGGAAACTCGTTATTTCTCAGAAGCTTGGCAACCCCTCTCAATGAAAGTGCTTTTCCAGAGTCTGCGCCTAGGGCTACTTGAAGAGGAAACAAACCATAGAGACAAAACTGAGAACTCCTTTATTTTGTCAAGTTTCAAAGAGCTACTACAAACCATGTTGGATTAGAGTTCCAAATTCATCTATCTATATATGAGAGAACAGAGTGAAACCTAAATATAAAAACGACTACTGTAGACGAACGCTTCAAACTAGAAGAACAAAATTTGGTGAGCCAAGTGGGATCTGTGTACTGATCATTCCCACCAAGTATCATCAAGTTTGGGTGAAAAAATATTTGCTGGTATTTCGGAAACTCGTTAATTCTTAGAAGCTTGGCAACACCTCTCAATGAAAGTGGTTTTCCACAGTCTGTGCCTAGGGCTATTTGAAGAGGAAACAAACCATAGAGACAAATCTCAGAACTCCTTTATTTTGTCAAGTTTCATAGAGCTACTACAAACCATGTTGGATTTAGAGTTCCAAATTCATCTATCTATATATGAGAGAACAGAGTGAAACCTAAATATAAAAACTGCTACTGTAGACGAACGCTTCAACCTAGAAGAACAAAATTGGTGGAGCCAAGTGGGATCTGTGTACTAATCTTTAGCAACATGTATCATCAATATTGGGTGAAAAAATATTTGCTGGTATTTCGGAAACTCGTTATTTCTAGAAGCTTGGCAACCCTTCTCAATTAAAGTTCTTTTCCACAGTCTGTGCCTAGGCCTATTGAAGAGGAAACAAACCATAGAGACAAATCTCAGAACTCCTTTATTTTCTCAAGTTTCATAGAGCTACTACAAACCATGTTGGATTTAGAGTTCCAAATTCATCTATCTATATATGAGAGAACAGAGTGAAACCTAAATATAAAAACTGCTACTGTAGACGAACGCTTCAACCTAGAAGAACAAAATTTGGTGAGCCAAGTGGGATCTGTGTACTGATCATTATCAACAAGTATCATCAAGATTGGGTGAAAAAATATTTGCTGGTATTTAGGAAACTCGTTATTTCTTGGAAGCTTGGCAACCCCTCTCAATGAAAGTGCTTTTCCACAGTCTGTGCCTAGGGCTACTTGAAGAGGAAACAACCATAGAGACAAAACTGAGAACTACTTTACTTTGTCAAGTTTCAAAGAGCTACTACAAACCATGTTGGATTTAGAGTTCCAAATGCATCTATCTATACAGGAGAGAACAGAGGGAAACCTAAATATAAAAACTGCAACTGTAGACGAACGCTTCAACCTAGAAGAACAAAACTGGGTGAGCCAATTGGGATTTGTGTACTGATCATTACCACCAAGTATCATCAAGATTGGGTGAAAAAATATTTGCTGGTATTTCGGAAACTTGTAATTTCTTAGAAGCTTGGCAAACTCTCTCAATGAAAGTGCTTTTCCACAGTCTGTGCCTAGGGCTACTTGAAGAGGAAACAAACCATAGAGACAAAACTGAGAACTCCTTTATTTTGTCAAGTTTCAAAGAGCTACTACAAACCATGTTGGATTTACAGTTCCAAATTCATATGTCTATATAGGAGAGAACAGAGGAAAACCTAAATATAAAAACTGCTACTGTAGGCGAACGCTTCAACCTAGGAGAACACAATTTGGTGAGCCAAGTGGGATTTGTGTACTGATCATTAGCACCAAGTATCATCAAGATTGGGTGAAAAAATATTTGCTGGTATTTCAGAAACTCGTTATTTCTTAGAAGCTTGGCAACCCCTCTCAATGAAAGTGGTTTTCCACAGTCTGTGCCTAGGGCTACTTGAAGAGGAAACAAACCATAGAAACAAAACTCAGAACTCTTTTTTTTGTCAAGTTTCAAAGAGCTACTACAAACCATGTTGGATTTAGAGTTCCAAATTCATCTATTTATATATGAGAGAACAGAGTGAAACCTAAATATAAAAACTGCTAGTGTAGACGAACGCTTCAACCTAGAAGAACAAAATTTGGTGAGCCAAGTGGGATCTGTGTACTGATCATTCCCACCAAGTATAATCAAGATTGGGTGAAAAATTATTTGCTGGTATTTCGGAAACTCGTTATTTCTTAGAAGCTTGGGAACCCCTCTCAATGAAAGTGCTTTTCCACAGTCTGTGCCTAGGGATACTTGAAGAGGAAACAAATCATAGAGACAAAACTGAGAACTCCTTTATTTTGTCAAGTTTCAAAGAGCTACTACAATCCATGTTGGATTTAAAGTTCGAAATTCATCTATCTATATAGGAGAGACCAGAGAGAAACCTAAATATAATAACTGCTACTGTAGACGAACGCTTCAACCTAGAAGAACAAAATTTGGTGAGCCAAGTGGGATTTGTGTACTGATCATTACCACCAAGTATCATCAAGATTGGGTGAAAAAATATTTGCTGGTATTTTGGAAACACGTTATTTCTTAGAAGCTTGGCAACCCATCTCAATGAAAGTGCTTCCACAGTCTGTGCCTAGGGCCACTTGAAGAGGAAACAAACCATAGAGACAAAACGGAGAACTCCTTCATTTTGTCAAGTTTCAAAGAGCTACTACAATCCATGTTGGATTTAGAGTTCCAAATTCATCTATCTATATAGGAGAGAACAGAGAGAAACCTAAATATAAAAACTGCTACTGTAGACGAATGCTTCAACCTAGAAGAACAAAATTTGGTGAGCCAAGTGGGATCTGTGTACTGATCATTACCACTAAGTATCATCAAGATTGGGTGAAAAAATATTTGCTGGTATTTCGGAAACTCGTTATTTCTTAGAACCTGGCAACCCCTCTCAATGAAAGTGCTTTTCCACAGTCTGTGCCTAGGTCTACTTGAAGAGCAAACAAACCATAGAGACAAAACTGAGAACTCCTTTATTTTGTCAAGTTTCAATGGGCTACTACAATCCATGTTGGATTTAGAGTTCCAAATTCATCTATCTATATATGAGAGAACAGAGGGAAACCTAAATATAAAAACTGCTACTGTAGGCGAACGCTTCAACCTAGAAGAACACAATTTGGTGAACCAAGTGGAATTTGTGTACTGATCATTAGCAACCAGTATCATCAAGATTGGGTGAAAAAATATTTGCTGGTACTTCGGAAACTCGTTATTTCTTAGAAGCTTGGCAACCCCTCTCAATGAAAGTGCTTTTCCAGAGTCTGTGCCTAGGGCTACTTGAAGAGGAAACAAACCATAGAGACAAAACTGAGAACTCCTTTATTTTGTCAAGTTTCAAAGAGCTTCTACAAACCATGTTGGATTTAGAGTTCCAAATTCATCTATCTATATATGAGAGAACAGAGGGAAACCTAAATATAAAACGGCTACTGTAGACAAACGCTTCAACCTAGAAGAACAAAATTTTGTGAGCCAAGTGGGATCTGTGTACTGATCATTCCCACCAAGTATCATCAAGATTGGGTGAATAAATATTTGCTGGTATTTCGGAAACTCGTTATTTCTTAGAAGCTTGGCATCCCCTCTCAATGAAAGTGCTTTTCCACAGTCTGTGCCTAGGGCTACTTGAAGAGGAAACAAACCATAGAGACAAAACTGAGACCTCCTTTATTTTGTCAAGTTTCAAAGAGCTACTACAATCCATGTTGGATTTAAAGTTCCAAATTCATCTATCTATATAGGAGAGAACAGAGAGAATCCTAAATATAAAAACTGCTACTGTAGACGAACGCTTCAACCTAGAAGAACAAAATTTGGTGAGCCAAGTGGGATCTGTGTACTGATCATTCCCACCAAGTATCATCAAGATTGGGTGAAAAAATATTTGCTGGTACTTCGGAAACTCGTAATTTTTTAGAAGCTTGGCAACCCCTCTTAATGAAAGTGCTTTTCCAGAGTCTGTGCCTAGGGCTACTTGAAGAGGAAACAAACCATAGACACAAAACTCAGAACTCCTTTATTTTGTCAAGTTTCAAAGAGCTACTACAAACCATGTTGGATTTAGAGTTCCAAATTCATCTATCTATATATGAGAGAACAGTGAGAAACCTAAATATAAAAACGGCTACTGTAGACGAACGCTTCAACCTAGAAGAACAAAATTTGGTGAGCCAAGTGGGTACTGTCTACTGATCATTACCACCAAGTATCATCAAGATTGGGTGAAAAAATATTTGCTGATATTTCGGAAACTCGTTATTTCTTAAAAGCTTGGCAACCCCTCTCAATGAAAGTGGTTTTCTACAGTCTGTGCCTAGGGATACTTGAAGAGGAAACAAACCATAGAGACAAAACTGAGATCTCCTTTATTTTGTCAAGTTTCAAAGCGCTACTACAATCCATGTTGGATTTAGAGTTCCAAATTCATCTATCTATATAGGAGAGAACAGAGAGAAACCTAAATATCAAAACTGCTACTGTAGACGAACGCTTCAACCTAGAAGAACAAAATTTGGTGAGCCATGTGGGATTTGTGTACTGGTCATTACCACCATGTATCATCAAGATTGGGTGAAAAAATATTTGCTGGTATTTCGGAAACTTGTAATTTCTTAGAAGCTTGGCAAACTCTCTCAATGAAAATGCTTTTCCACAGTCTGTGCCTAGGGCTACTTGAAGAGGAAACAAACCGTAGAGACAAAACTGAGAACTCCTTTTTTTTGTCAAGATTCAAAGAGCTACTACAAACCATGTTGGATTTAAAGTTCCAAATTCATATATCCATATAGGAGAGAACAGAGGGAAACCTAAATATAAACAATTCTACTATAGGCGAACTCTTCAACCTAGAAGAACACAATTTGTTGAGCCAAGTGGGATTTGTGTACTGATCATTAGCAACCAGTATCATCAACATTGGGTGAAAAAATATTTGCTGGTACTTCGGAAACTCGTTATTTCTTAGAAGCTTGGCCACCCCTCTCAATGAAAGTGCTTTTCCACTGTCTGCGCCTAGGGCTACTTGAAGAAGAAACAAACCATAGAGAAAAAACTCAGTACTCCTTTATTTTGTCAAGTTTCAATGAGCTACTACAAACCATGTTGGATTTAGAGTTCCAAATTCATCTGTCTATATATGAGAAAACAGAATGAAACCTAAATATAAAAACGGCTACTGTAGACGAACGCTTCAACCTAGAAGAACAAAATGTGGTGAGCCAAGTGGGATCTGTGTACTGATCAATACCACCAAGTATCATCAAGATTGGGTGAAATAATATTTGCTGGTATTTCGGAAACTCGTTATTTCTTAGAAGTTTGGCAACACCTCTCAATTAAAGTAGTTTTCCACAGTCCGTGCCTATGGCTACTTCAAGAGGAAACAAACCATAGAGACAAAACTGAGATCTCCTTTATTTTGTCAAGTTTCAAAGATCTACTACAATCCATGTTGGATTTAGAGTTCCAAATTCATCTATCTATACAGGAGAGAACAGAGGGAAACCTAAATATAAAAACTGCTACTGTAGACGAACGCTTCAACCTAGAAGAACACAATTTGGTGAGCCAAGTGGGATTTGTGTACTGATCATTAGCAACCAGTATCATCAAGATTGGGTGAAAAAATATTTGCTGGTATTTCGGAAACTCGTAATTTCTTAGAAGCTTGGCAACCCCTCTCAATGAAAGTGCTTTCCCACAGTCGATGCCTAGGGCTACTTGAAGAGGAAACAAACCATAGAGACAAAACTGACATCTCCTTTATTTTGTCAAGTTTCAAATATCTACTACAATCCATGTTGGATTTAGAGTTCCAAATTCATCTATCTATATAGGAGAGAACAGAGAGAAACCTAAATATAAAAACTGCTACTGTAGGCGAACGCTTCAACCTAGAAGAACACAATTTGGTGAGCCAAGTGGGATTTGTGTACTGATCATTAGCAACCAGTATCATCAAGATTGGGTGAAAAAATATTTGCTGGTATTTCGGAAACTCGTTCTTTCTTAGAAGCTTGGCAACACCTCTCAATGAAAGTAGTTTTCCACAGTCTGTGCCTAGGGTAACTTGAAGAGGAAACAAACCATAGAGACAAAACTCAGAACTCCTTTATTTTGTCAAGTTTCAAAGAGCTACTACAAACCATGTTGGATTTAGAGTTCCAAATTCATCTATCTATATATGAGAGAACAGAGTGAAACCTAAATATAAAAACTGCTATTGTAGACGAACGCTTCAACCTAGAAGAACAAAATTTGGTGAGCCAAGTGGGATTGTGTACTGATCATTTTCACCAAGTATCATCAAGATTGGGTGAAAAAATATTTGCTGGTATTTCGGAAACTCGTTATTTCTTAGAAGCTTGGCAACCCCTCTCAATGAAAGTTCTTTACCACAGTCTGTGCCTAGGGCTACTTGAAGAGGAAACAAACCATAGAGACAAAACTGAGAACTCCTTTATTTTGTCAAGGTTCAAAGAGCTACTACAATCCATGTTGGATTTAGAGTTCCAAATTCATCTATCTATATAGGAGAGAACAGAGAGAAACCTAAATATAAAAACTGCTACTGTAGACGAACGCTTCAACCTAGAAGAACAAAATTTGATGAGCCAAGTGGGATTTGTGTACTGATCATTACCACCAAGTATCATCAAGATTGGGTGAAAAAATATTTGCTGGTATTTCGGAAACTTGTAATTTCTTAGAAGCTTGGCAAACTCTCTCAATGAAAGTGCTTTTCCACAGTCTGTGCCTAGGGCTACTTGAAGAGGAAACAAACCATAGAGACAAAACTGAGAAGTCCTTTATTTTGTCAAGTTTCAAAGAGCTACTACAAACCATGTTGGATTTAGAGTTCCAAATTCATATATCTATATAGGAGAGAAAAGAGGGAAACCTAAATATAAAAACTTCTACTGTAGGTGAACGCTTCAACCTAGAAGAACACAATTTGGTGAGCCAAGTGCGATTTGTGTACTGATCTTTAGCAACCAGTATCATCAAGATGGGGTGAAAAAATATTTGCTGGTACTTCGGAAACTCGTTATTTCTTAGAAGCTTGGCAACCCCTCTCAATGAAAGTGCTTTTCCAGAGTCTGCGCCTAGGGCTACTTGAAGAGGAAACAAACCATAGAGACAAAACTGAGAAGTCCTTTATTTTGTCAAGTTTCAAAGAGCTACTACAATCCACGTTGGATTTAAAGTTCCAAATTTATCTATCTATATAGGAGAGAACAGAGAGAATCCTATATATAAAAACTGCTACTCTAGACGAACGCTTCAACCTAGAAGAACAAAATTTGGTGAGCCAAGTGGGATTTGTGTACTGATCATTAGCAAAAGTATTATCAAGATTGGGTGAAAAAATATTTGCTGGTATTTCGGAAACTCGTTATTTCTTAGAAGCTTGGCAACACCACTCAATGAAAGTGCTTTTCCACAGTCTGTGCCTAGGGCTAATTGAAGAGGAAACAATCCATAAAGACAAAACTGAGAACTCCGTTATTTTGTCAAGTTTCAAAGAGCTACTACAAACCATGTTGGAATTAGAGTTCCAAATTCATCTATGTATACAAGAGAGAATAGAGCGAAACCTAAATATAAAAACTGTTACTGTAGACGAACGCTTCAACCTAGAAGAACAAAATTTGGTGAGCCAAGTGGGATCTGTGTACTGATCATTATCAACAAGTATCATCAAGATTGGGTGAAAAAATATTTGCTGGTATTTCGGAAACTCGTTATTTCTTAGAAGATTGGCAACCACTCTCAATGAAAGTGCTTTTCCACAGTCTGTGCCTAGGGCTATTGAAGAGGAAACAACCATAGAGACAAAACTGAGAACTACTTTATTTTGTCAAGTTTCAAAGAGCTACTACAAACCATGTTGGATTTAGAGTTCCAAATTCATCTATCTAAATATGAGAGAACAGAGTGAAACCTAAATATAAAAACGGCTACTATAGACGAACCCTTCAACATAGAAGAACAAAATTTGGTGAGCCAAGTGGGTATTGTGTACTGATCATTTCCACCAAGTATCATCAAGATTGGGTGAAAAAATATTTGCTGATATTTCGGAAACTCGTTATTTCTTAGAAGATTGGCAACCCCTCTCAATGAAAGTGGTTTTCCACAGTCTGTGCCTAGGGCTACTTGAAGAGGAAACAAACCATAGAGACGTAACTCAGAACTCCTTATTTTGTCATGTTTCAAAGAGCTACTACAAACCTTGTTGGATTTAGAGTTCCAAATTCATCTATCTATATATGAGAGAACAGAGTGAAAACTAAATATAAAAACTGCTACTGTAGACGAACGCTTCAACCTAGAAGAACAAAATTTGGTGAGCCCAGTGGGATCTGTGTACTGATCATTACCACCAAGTATCATCAAGATTGGGTGAAAAAATATTTGCTGGTATTTCGGAAACTCGTTATTTCTTAGAAGCTTGGCAACCCCTCTCAATGAAAGTGCTTTTCCACAGTCTGTGCCTAGGGCTACTTGAAGAGGAAACAAACCATAGAGACAAATCAGAGAACTCCTTTATTTTGTCAAGTTTCAAAGAGCTACTACAAACCATGTTGGATTTAGAGTTCCAAATTCATCTATCTATATAGGAGAGAACAGAGAGAAACCTAAATATAAAAACTGCTACTGTAGACGAACGCTTCAAACTAGAAGACCAAAATTTGGTGAGCCAAGTGGGATTTGTATACTGACCATTACCACCAAGTATCAACAAGATTGTGTGAAAAAATATTTGCTGGTATTTCGGAAACTCGTTATTTCTTAGAAGCTTGGCAACCCCTCTCAATGAAAGTGCTTTTCCACAGTCTGTGCCTAGTGCTACTTGAAGAGGAAACAAACCATAGAGACAAACCTGAGAACTCCTTTATTCTGTCAAGTTTCAAAGAGCTACTACAAACCATGTTGGATTTAGAGTTCCAAATTCATCTATCTATATAGGAGAGAACAGAGAGAAACCTAAATATAAAAACTGCTACTGTAGACGAACGCTTCAAACTAGAAGACCAAAATTTGGTGAGCCAAGTGGGATTTGTGTACTGATCATTACAACCAAGTATCATCAAAATTGGGTGAAAAAATATTTGCTGGTATTTTGGAAACTCGTAATTTCTTAGAAGCTTGGCAACCCCTCTCAATGAACGTGCTTTTCCACAGTCGATGCCTAGGGCTACTTGAAGAGGAAACAAACCATAGAGACAAAACTGAGATCTCCTTTATTTTGTCAAGTTTCAAAGATCTACTACAATCCATGTTGGATTTAGAGTTCCAAATTCATCTATCTATATAGGAGAGAACAGAGAGAAACCCAAATATAAAAACTGCTACTGTAGACGAACGCTTCAACCTAGAAGAACAAAATTTGGGGAGCCAAGTTGGATTTGTGTACTGATCATTACAACCAAGTATCATCAAGATTGAGTGAAAAAATATTTGCTGGTATTTCGGAAACTTGTAATTTCTTAGAAGCTTGGCAAACTCTCTCAATGAAAGTGCTTTTCCACAGTCTGTGCCTAGGGCTACTTGAAGAGGAAACAAACCATAGAGACAAAACTGAGAACTCCTTTATTTTGTCAAGTTTCAAAGAGCTACTACAAACCATGTTGGATTTAGAGTTCCAAATTCATCTATCTATATAGGAGAGAACAGAGGGAAACCTAAATATAAAAACTTCTACTGTAGGCGAACGCTTCAACCTAGAAGAACACAATTTGGTGAGCCAAGTGGGATTTGTGTACTGATCATTAGCAACCAGTATCATCAAGATTGGGTGAAAAAATATTTGCTGGTATTTCGGAAACTCGTTAATTCTTAGAAGCTTGGCAACACCTCTCAATGAAAGTAGTTTTCCACAGTCTGTGCCTAGGGTAACTTGAAGAGGAAAGAAACCATAGAGACAAAACTCAGAACTCCTTTATTTTGTCAAGTTTCAAAGATCTACTACAATCCATGTTGGATTTAGAGTTCCAAATTCATCTATCTATATAGGAGAGAACAGAGAGAAACCTAAATATAAAAACTGCTACTGTAGGCGAACGCTTCAACCTAGAAGAACAAAATTTGGTGAGCCAAGTGGGATCTGTGTACTGATCATTATCAACAAGTATCATCAAGATTGGGTGAAAAAATATTTGCTGGTATTTCGGAAACTCGTTATTTCTTAGAAGCTTGGCAACCCCTCTCAATGAAAGTGCTTTTCCACAGTCTGTGCCTAGGGCTACTTGAAGAGGAAACAAACCATAGAGACAAAACTGAGAACTCCTTTATTTTGTCAAGGTTCAAAGAGCTACTACAATCCATGTTGGATTTAGAGTTCCAAATTCATCTATCTATATAGGAGAGAACAGAGAGAAACCTAAATATAAAGACTGCTACTGTAGACGAACGCTTCAACCTAGAAGAACAAAATTTGATGAGCCAAGTGGGATTTGTGTACTGATCATTACCACCAAGTATCATCAAGATTGGGTGAAAAAATATTTGCTGGTATTTCGGAAACTCGTTATTTCTTAGAAGCTTGGCAACACCACTCAATGAAAGTGCTTTTCCACAGTCTGTGCCTAGGGCTAATTGAAGAGGAAACAATCCATAAAGACAAAACTGAGAACTCCGTTATTTTGTCAAGTTTCAAAGAGCTACTACAAACCATGTTGGATTTAGAGTTCCAAATTCATCTATGTATACAGGAGAGAATAGAGCGAAACCTAAATATAAAAACTGCTACTGTAGACGAACGCTTCAACCTAGAAGAACAAAATTTGGTGAGCCAAGTGGGATCTGTGTACTGATCATTATCAACAAGTATCATCAAGATTGGGTGAAAAAATATTTGCTGGAACTTCGGAAACTCGTTATTTTTTAGAAGCTTGGCAACCCCTCTCAATGAAAGTGCTTTTCCACAGTCTGCGCCTAGGGCTACTTGAAGAAGAAACAAACCATAGAGACAAAACTCAGAACTCCTTTATTTTGCAAGATTCTAAGAGCTACTACAAACCATGTTGGATTTAGAGTTCCAAATTCATCTATCTATATATGAGAGTACAGAGTGAAACCTAAATATAAAAACTGCTACTGTAGACGAACGCTTCAACCTTGAAGAACAAAATTTGGTGAGCCAAGTGGGTATTGTGTACTGATCATTACCACCAAGTATCATCAAGATTGGGTGAAAAAATATTTGCTGGTACTTCGGAAACTCGTTATTTCTTAGAAGCTTGGCAACCCCTCTCAATGAAAGTGCTTTTCCACATTCTGCGCCTAGGGTTACTTGAAGAGGACACAAACCATAGAGACAAAACTCAGAACTCCTTTATTTTGTCAAGTTCAAAGCTACTACAAACCATGTTGGATTTAGAGTTCCAAATTCATCTATCTATATATGAGAGAACAGAGTGAAACCTAAATATAAAAACGGCTGCTGTAGACGAACGCTTCAACCTAGAAGAACAAAATTTGGTGAGCCAAGTGGGTCCTGTGTACTGATCATTACCACCAAGTATCATCAAGATTGGGTGAAAAAATATTTGCTGACATTTCGGAAACTCGTTATTTCTTAGAAGCTTGGCAACCCCTCTCAATGAAAGTGGTTTTCCACAGTCTGTGCCTAGGACTACTTGAAGAGGAAACAAACCATAGAGACAAAACTCAGAATTCTTTATTTTGTCAAGTTTCAAGGAGCTACTACAAACCATGTTGGATTTAGAGTTCCAAATTCATCTATCTATATATGAGAGAACAGAGTGAAACCTAAATATAAAAACTGCTACTGTAGACGAACGCTTCAACCTAGAAGAACAAAATTTGGTGAGCCAAGTGGGATCTGTGTACTGATCATTCCCACCAAGTATCATCAAGATTGGGTGAAAAAATATTTGCTGGTATTTTGGAAACTCGTTATTTCTTAGAAGCTTGGCAACCCCTCTCAATGAAAGTGCTTTTCCACAGTCTGTGCCTAGGGCTACTTGAAGAGGAAACAAACCATAGAGACAAAACTGAGACCTCATTTATTTTGTCAAGTTTCAAAGAGCTACTACAATCCATGTTGGATTTAAAGTTCCAAATTCATCTATCTATATAGGAGAGAACAGAGAGAAACCTAAATATAAAAACTGCTACTGTAGACGAACGCTTCAAACTAGAAGAACAAAATTTGGTGAGCCAAGTGGGACTTGTGTACTGATCATTAGCAACAAGTATCATCAAGTTTGGGTGAAAAAATATTTTTGGTATTTCGGAAAATCGTTATTTCTTAGAAAATTGGCAACACCTCTCAATTAAAGTGCTTTTCCACAGTCTGTGCCTAGGGCTAATTGAAGAGGAAACAATCCATAGAGACAAAACTGAGAACTCCGTTATTTTGTCAAGTTTCAAAGAGCTACTACAAACCATGTTGGATTGAGAGTTCCAAATTCATCTATGTATACAGGAGAGAATAGAGCGAGACCTAAATATAAAAACTGCTACTGTAGACGACCGCTTCAACCTAGAAGAACAAAATTTGGTGAGCCAAGTGGAATCTGTGTACTGATCATTATCAACAAGTATCATCAAGATTGGGTGAAAAAATATTTGCTGGTATTTTGGAAACTCGTTATTTCTTAGAAGCTTGGCAACCCCTCTCAATGAAAGTGCTTTTCCACAGTCTGTGCCTAGGGCTACTTGAAGAGGAAACAAACCATAGAGACAAAACTGAGACCTCATTTATTTTGTCAAGTTTCAAAGAGCTACTACAATCCATGTTGGATTTAAAGTTCCAAATTCATCTATCTACATAGGAGAGAACAGAGGGAAACCTAAATATAAAAACTGCTACTGTAGACGAACTCGTCAATCTAGAAGAACAAAATTTGGTGAGCCAAGTGGGATCTGTGTACTGATCATTAGCAACAAGTATCATCAAGATTGGGTGAAAAAATATTTGCTGGTATTTCGGAAACTCGTTATTTCTTAGAAGCTTGGCAACACCTCTCAATGAAAGTGCTTTTCCACAGTCTGTGCCTAGGGCTACTTGAATAGGAAACAAACCATAGAGACAAAACTGAGAACTCCTTTATTTTCTCAAGTTTCAAAGAGCTACTACAATCCATGTTGGATTTAAAATTCCAAATTCATCTATCTATATAGGAGAGAACAGAGAGAAACCTAAATATAAAAACTGCTACTGTAGACGAACGCTTCAACCTAGAAGAACAAAATTTGGTGAGCCAAGTGGGACTTGTGTACTGATCATTACCACCAAGTATCATCAAAATTGGGTGAAAAAATATTTGCTGGTATTTCGGAAACTCGTAATTTCTTAGAAGCTTGGCAACCCCTCTCAATGAAAGTGCTTTTCCACAGTCTGTGCCTAGAGCTATTTGAAAGGAAACAAACCATAGAGACAAAACTGAGATCTCCTTTATTTTGTCAAGTTTCAAAGAGCTACTACAAACCATGTTGGATTTAGTGTTCCAAATTCATATATCTATATAGGAGAGAACAGAGGGAAACCTAAATATTAAAACTTCTACTGTAGGCCACCGCTTCAACCTAGAAGAACACAATTTGTTGAGCCAAGTGGGATTTCTGTACTGATCATTTGCAACCAGTATCATCAAGATTGGGTTAAAAAATATTTGCTGGTTTTTCGGAAACTCGTTATTCTTAGAAGCTTGGCAACCCCTCTCAATGAAAGTGCTTTTCCACAGTCTGTGCCTAGGGCTACTTGAAGAGGAAACAAACCATAGAGACAAAAATCAGAACTCCTTTATTTTGTCAAGTTTCAAAGAGCTACCAGAAACCATGTTGGATTTAGAGTTCCAAATTCATCTATCTATATATGAGAGAACAGAGTGAAACCGAAGTATAAAAACTGCTACTGTAGACGAACGCTTCAACCTAGAAGAACACAATTTGGTGAGCCAAGTGGGATCTGTGTACTTATCATTACCACCAAGTATCATCAAGATTGGGTGAAAAAATATATGCTGGTATTTCAGAAACTCGTTATTCTTAGAAGCTTGGCAACTCCTCTCAATGAAAGTGCTTTTCCACAGTCTGTGCCTAGGGCTACTTGAAGAGGAAACAAACCATAGAGACAAAACTGAGAACTCCTTTATTTTGTCAAGTTTCAAAGAGCTACTACAATCCATGTTGGATTTAAAGTTAAAATTAATCTATCTATATAGGAGAGAAGAGAGAGAAACATAAATATAAAAAAACTGCTACTGTAGACGAACGCTTCAACCTAGAAGAACAAAATTTGGTGAGCCAAGTGGGATTTGTGTACTGATCATTACCACGGAGTATCATCAAGATTTAGTGAAAAAATATTTGCTGGTATTTCGGAAACTCGTAATTTCTTAGCAGCTTGGCAACCCATCTAAATGAAAGTGCTTACACAGTTTGTGCGTAGGGCAACTTGAAGAGGAAAAAAACCATAGAGACAAATCTCAGAACTACTTTATTTTGTCAAGTTTCAAAGAGCTACTACAAACCATTTTGAATTTAGAGTTCCAAATTTATCTATCTATATAGGAGATAACAGAGAGAAACCTAAATATAAAAACTGCTACTGTAGACGAACGCTTCAACCTAGAAGAAGAAAATTTGGTGAGCCAAGTGGGTACTGTGTACTGATCATTACCACCAAGTATCATCAAAATTGGGTGAAAAAATATTTGCTGGTATTTAGGAAACTCGTAATTTCTTATAAGCTTGGCAACCTCTCTCAATGAAAGTGCTTTTCCACAGTCTGTGCCTAGGGGTACTTGAAGAGGAAACAAACCATAGAGACAAAACTGAGATCGCCTTTATTTTGTCAAGTTTCAAAGAGCTACTACAATCCCTGTTGGATTTAGAGTTCCAAATTCATCTATCTATATAGGAGAGAACAGAGAGAAACCTAAATATAAAAACTGCTACTGTAGACGAACGCTTCAACCTAGAAGAACAAAACTTGGTGAGCCAAGTGGGATTTGTGTGCTGATCATTACCACCAAGTATCATCAAGATTCGGTGTAAAAATATTTGCTGGTGTTTCGGTAACTTGTAATTTCTTAGAAGCTGGGCAACCACTCTCAATGAAAGTGCACTTGCACAGTCTGTGCCTAGGGCTACTTGAAGTGAAAAGAAACCATAGAGACAAAACTGAGAACTCCTTTATTTTGTCAAGTTTCCAAGAGCTACTACAAACCATGTTGGATTTAGAGTTCCAAATTCGTCTATCTATATAGGAGAGAACAGAGGGAAACCTAAATATAAAAACTGCTACTGTAGACGAACTCGTCAATCTAGAAGAACAAAATTTGGTGAGCCAAGTGGGATCTGTGTACTGATCATTAGCAACAAGTATCATCAAGATTGGGTGAAAAAATATGTGCTGGTATTTCGGAAACTCGTTATTTCTTAGAAGCTTGGCAACACCTCTCAATGAAAGTGCTTTTCCACAGTCTGTGCCTAGGCCTACTTGAATAGGAAACAAACCATAGAGACAAAACTGAGAACTCCTTTATTTTGTCAAGTTTCAAAGAGCTACTACAATCCATGTTGGATTTAAAATTCCAAATTCATCTATCTATATAGGAGAGAACAGAGGGAAACCTAAATATTAAAACTTCTACTGTAGGCCACCGCTTCAACCTAGAAGAACACAATTTGTTGAGCCAAGTGGGATTTCTGTACTGATCATTTGCAACCAGTATCATCAAGATTGGGTTAAAAAATATTTGCTGGTATTTCGGAAACTCGTTATTTCTTAGAAGCTTGGCAACCCCTCTCAATGAAAGTGGTTTTCCACAGTCTGTGCCTAGGGCTACTTGAAGAGGAAACAAACCATAGAGACAAAACTCAGAATTCTTTATTTTGTCAAGTTTCAAGGAGCTACTACAAACCATGTTGGATTTAGAGTTCCAAATTCATCTATCTATATATGAGAGAACAGAGTGAAACCTAAGTATAAAAACTGCTACTGTAGACGAACGCTTCAACCTAGAAGAACACAATTTGGTGTTTCAAGTGGGATCTGTGTTCTTATCATTACCACCAAGTATCATCAAGATTGGGTGAAGAAAATATATGCTGGTATTTCGGAACCTCGTTATTCTTAGAAGCTTGGCAACCCCTCTCAATGAAAGTGCTTTTCCACAGTCTGTGCCTAGGGCTACTTGAAGAGGAAACAAACCATAGAGACAAAACTGAGAACTCCTTTATTTTGTCAAGTTTCAAAGAGCTACTACAATCCATGTTGGATTTAAAGTTAAAATTAATCCATCTATATAGGATAGAAGAGAGAGAAACATAAATATAAAAAAACTGCTACTGTAGACGAACGCTTCAACCTAGAAGAACAAAATTTGGTGAGCCAAGTGGGATTTGTGTACTGATCATTACCACCAAGTATCATCAAGATTTAGTGAAAAAATATTTGCTGGTATTTCGGAAACTCGTAATTTCTTAGCAGCTTGGCAACCCATCTAAATGAAAGTGCTAACACAGTCTGTGCGTAGGGCAACTTGAAGAGAAAACAAACCATAGAGACAAAACTGAAAACTTTTTTATTTTGTCAAGTTTCAAAGAGCTACTACAATCCATGTTGGATTTAGAGTTCCAAATTCATCTATCTATATAGGAGAGAACAGGGAGAAACATAAATATAAAAACTGCTACTGTAGACGAATTCTTCAACCTAGAAGAACAAAATTTGGTGAGCCAAGTGGGATTTGTGTACTGATCAGTAGCAACAAGTATCATCAAGATTGGGTGAAAAAATATTTGCTGGTATTTGGGAAACTCGTTATTTCTTAGAAGCTTGGCAACCCCTCTCAATGAAAGTGCTTTTCCGCAGTCTGTGCCTAGGGCTACTTGAAGAGGAAACAAACCAAAGAGACAAAACTCAGAACTCCTTTATTTTGTCAAGTTTCAAACAGCTACTTCAAAGATGTTGGATTTTGAGTTCCAAATTCATCTATCTATATATGAGACAACAGAGTGAAACCTAAATATAAAAACGGCTACTGTAGACGAACGCTTCAACCTAGAAGAACAAAATTTGGTGAGCCAAGTGGGTACTGTGTACTGATCATTACCACCAAGTATCATCAAAATTGGGTGAAAAAATATTTGCTGGTATTTGGGAAACTCGTTATTTCTTAGAAGCTTGGCAACCCCTCTCAATGAAAGTGCTTTTCCGCAGTCTGTGCCTAGGGCTACTTGAAGAGGAAACAAACCAAAGAGACAAAACTCAGAACTCCTTTATTTTGTCAAGTTTCAAACAGCTACTTCAAAGATGTTGGATTTTGAGTTCCAAATTCATCTATCTATATATGAGACAACAGAGTGAAACCTAAATATAAAAACGGCTACTGTAGACGAACGCTTCAACTTAGAAGAACAAAATTTGGTGAGCCAAGTGGGTACTGTGTACTGATCATTACCACCAAGTATCATCAAAATTGGGTGAAAAAATATTTGCTGGTATTTAGGAAACTCGTAATTTCTTAGAAGCTTGGCAACCCCTCTCAATGAAAGTGCTTTTCCACAGTCTGTGCCTAGGAGTACTTGAAGAGGAAACAAACCATAGAGACAAAACTGAGATCTCATTTATTTTGTCAAGTTTCAAAGAGCTACTACAATCCATGTTGGATTTAGAGTTCCAAATTCATGTATCTATATAGGAGAGAACAGAGAGAAACCTTATTATAAAAACTGCTACTGTAGACGATCGCTTCAACCTAGAAGAACAAAATTTGGTGAGCCAAGTGGGATTTGTGTACTGATCATTACCACCAAGTATCATCAAGATTGGGTGAGAAAATATTTGCTGGTATTTCGGAAACTCGTTATTTCTTAGAAGCTTGGCAACCCCTCTCAATGAAAGTGGTTTTCCACAGTCTGTGCCTAGGGCTACTTGAAGAGGAAACAAACCATAGAGACAAAACTGAGAACTCCTTTATTTTGTCAAGTTTCAAAGAGCTACTACAATCCATGTTGGATTTAAAGTTCCAAATTAATCTATCTATATAGGAGAGAGAGAAACCTAA
Source organism: Callospermophilus lateralis (assembly GCF_048772815.1). Lineage (NCBI taxonomy): Eukaryota > Metazoa > Chordata > Mammalia > Rodentia > Sciuridae > Callospermophilus > Callospermophilus lateralis. Next base: position 533 of record NW_027513954.1, on the reverse strand, counting down.
ATATCAAAAACTGCTACTGTAGACGAACGCTTCAACCTAGAAGTACAAAATTTGGTGAGCCAAGTGGGATTTGTGTAGGGATCATTACCACCAAGTATCATCAAGATTGGGTGAAAAAATATTTCCTGGTATTTTGGAAACTCGTTATTTCTTAGCAGCTTTGCAACCCATCTAAATGAAAGTGCTTACACAGTCTGTGCGTAGGGCAACTTGAAGAGGAAACAATCCATAGTGACAGAACTGAGAACTCCTTTATTTTGTCAAGTTTCAAAGAGCTACTACAATCCAAGTTGGATTTAGAGTTCCAAATTCATCTATCTATATACGAGAGAACAGAGAGAAACCTAAATATAAAAACTGCTACTGTAGACGAACGCTTCAACCTAGAAGAACAAAATTTGGTGAGCCAAGTGGGATTTGTGTACTCATCATTGGCAACAAGTATCATCAAGATTGGGTGAAAAAATATTTGCTGGTATTTCGGAAACTCGTTATTTCTTAGAAGCTTGGCAACCCCTCTCAATGAAAGTGCT